>NW_025230356.1:0-5746 GCF_018294505.1 Triticum aestivum
ACCAAAGTAAGAACGAAGAAAATCAAATCGAGACCGGAAGGAAGTAATAAGCAAGAAATCCGTCGTCCTCTGATTTGACTATGCATGGATCCAAAATGTTGTTTCATGCATGAATAGATTAGTAATTTCTGGGCACGAAATTTTACTATTTTACAATAAAAAATACAGGAAACAAACGGGCATATGTTGGTAATGGCTTGCTTGAGTGACATGTGGATTCTCACCAATTTATGACAGTCATACTACCCTCACGCTGAAACCCTCTCATTGACCACTTATTTCTCTCTCCAGGAGGCAGGACCTGCTCCACCGTGCAATCTCCCGTCTGTGCGCCGCCCCGAGCTCCCGATCACCGCTCACCATGTTGAAGAAGCGAGTCGATCGCCTTCTCCCTCCAAGCCTAGGCATAACATGAGTGAATGAAACACGCGTGTAAAAATAGTGTTTCTCCGGTGCAGAGCTTGGAACCATAGAAACTGCATCATCTTTGATCAAGGTAAGGCTATTATTTACGGTTTTTCCGCAGGCGTGTTCACTCGCTCCAGGCAATCCGAGCTTGTCAGCCACACCATCACGTCAAAGGGAAAGGTATCCTCTATCCTCCATGGGAGCGGACTGGCACTAGTAGAAAATGGGGCAATGGTACAGGCCAGATCAGCCCATTAATCCCGGTTCAATCCAGAACGGGGAGCATTTCACCCGGTTCGTGAGCCCCGGGGACCGGCCGGGCCACGTGGGCCATTGGTCCCGGTTAGTGGTACGAACCGGGACCAATGGGCCTCGCTCCTGGCCCACCACCATTGGTCCCGATTGGTGGCATGAACCGGGATCAAATGCTGCCCTTTAGTCCCGGTTCGTGGGATGAACCAGGACCAATGAGTTGCCTATATATACCCCTCGCCCGCGAGCAGAGCACTCCCACCGCTCTGTTTTTCTTGGCCGGCGAGGGGAGAGCTTTGTGGTGCTCTAGCTCACCTCCTATGCACACGAGGTGTTCGATGGAATCCCCGAGCCACACTACTTAAGCTTTCTTCTCTCCAAGGTCCATTTTCCTCAATATTTGTCTAGGTTTAGCGGTCCGTCACGTCCCGTCCCCGTCTTCACCGCCGTCGATCGCCCGCACCGATCTCGTCGCCGGCACCACCGTGGTGAGCCTCTTATTCTTATCTTCTTTCTGAAAGGAAAAAAAATTCTTACTTGTATGTTTATATAGATATTTGTATAATTTTCTTACTTTTATTATTGCATCTTATATAGTGCGATGGTTTTGGTATCCGCCCCCGTCGGCCCTCGTCCTGTCTATGATTCGGATGTGGTATATATTATCTTTTCATAACTATTGGTTCATTTATTGTTTATGACAATTATGCCGACCAACGTGACATAGATTTTATTTATCTAGGAGGTTGTGGAACTGGAAATTCCAACCGACCCTATTGTCGAGAGGTTAAATTTAGTTGAAGAAGAAAACAATTTGTTGAAGGAAAAAATAAGAAAAATTGAGGAGGAGAAGATGATATTGGAGTTGCATGTTGCGGATGTCGTCGATGATCACATGATCAAGATGGATGCAGTGCGCTTGAAGATTAGAAAGATTAGAAAATATGTTATTCATACCGAGGCTTGGTATCATTATGCCATTGGATCAGTTGTTACATTGGTTGCGATTATGATCGCATTTGTTTTCGCATTGAAATGTTTTACATAGTTTCAATGTATGGTTTAATTAATTTAGATGCTCTGCAGAGCTTTATGTTGTTAGATGAGAACTATGTATGTACTTTGGTTTTAATGTGATGATGAATTTCTATTAATTTGGTCACTTAATTATCTATTCATGATGTTCTGTAATGCACGCAGATGAACCGATAATGGATGTACGGTTCAAGACACACCTCCGAGTACATTAAGGGCGTGCATGATTTTCTCGAAGTGGCTGAGACAAACAAGCAGAATGGTTTTATGTGTTGTCCATGCTCTATATGTGGGAATACGAAGTCTTACTCTGACCGGAAAATCCTTCACACCCACCTGCTTTACAAGGGTTTCATGCCACACTATAATGTTTGGATGAGGCACGGAGAAATAGGGGTTATGATGGAAGACGGCGAAGAAGAAGAGTACGATGACAACTATGTGCCCCCTGAATACGGTGATGCTACTGAAGATCAAGAGGAACCAGACAATGTGCACGATGATGCTGCAACGGGCAAAGCTGCTGAAGATCAAGAGGAACCAGATGATGTGCCCGATGATGATGATCTCCGCCGGGTCATTGTCGATGCAAGGACGCAATGCGAAAGTCAAAATGAGAAGCTGAAGTTCGATCGCATGTTAGAGGACCACAAAAAAGGGTTGTACCCCAATTGTGAAGATGGCAACACAAAGCTCGGTACCATACTGGAATTGCTGCAGTGGAAGGCAGAGAATGCTGTCCCTGACAAAGGATTTGAGAAGCTACTGAAAATATTGAAGAAGAAGCTTCCAAAGAATAACGAATTGCCCGATAGTGTACATACGCAGCAAAGAAGGTCATATGCCCTCTAGGATTGGAGGTGCAGAAGATACATGCATGCCCTAATGACTGCATCCTCTACCGCGGTGCGTACAAGGATCTGAACGCATGCCCGGTATGCGGTGCATTACGGTATAAGATCAGACGAGATGACCGTGGTGATGTTGACGGCGAGCCCCCCAGGAAGAGGGTTCCTGCGAAGGTGATGTGGTATGCTCCTATAATACCACGGTTGAAATGTCTGTTCAGAAACAGAGAGCATGCCAAGTTGATGCGATGGCACAGTGAGGACCGTAAGAAAGATGGGAAGTTGAGAGCACCCGCTGACGGGTCATAGTGGAGAAAAATCGAGAGAAAGTACTGGGATGAGTTTGCAAGTGACCCAAGGAACGTATGATTTGCTTTAAGCGCGGATGACATTAATCCTTTCGGGGAGCAGAGCAGCAATCACAACACCTAGCCCGTGACTCTATGTATGTATAACCTTCCTTCTTGGATGTGCATGAAGCGGAAGTTCGTTATGATGCCATTTCTCATCCAAGGCCCTAAGCAACCCGGCAACGACATTGATGTGTACCTAAGGCCATTAGTTGAAGAACTTTTACAGCTGTGGAATGGAAACAGTGTACGTACATGGGATGAGCACAAACAGGAGGAATTTGACCTAAAGGCGTTGCTGTTCGTGATAATCAACGATTGGCCCGCTCTCAGTAACCTTTAAGGACAGACAAACAAGGGATACCACGCATGCACGCACTGTTTACTTGACACCGATAGTATATACCTGGGAAGCTGCAGGAAGAATATGTACCTGGGCCATCGTCGATTTCTTCCGACCAACCATCAATGTCGAAAGAAAGGCAAGCATTTCAAAGGCGAGGCAGATCACCGGAAGAAGCCCACCATGCGTATCGGTGATCACGTACTTTCTATGGTCAATGATTTACACGTAATCTTTGGAAAGGGTCCCGGCGGACTAGCTGTTCCGAGTGACGCTGGGGGACACGCACCCATGTGGAAGAAGAAATCTATATTTTGGGACCTACCCCACTGGAAAGACCTAGAGGTCCGCTCTTTGATCGACGTGATGCACGTGACGAAGAACCTTTGCGTGAACCTGCTAGGCTTCTTGGGCGTGTATGGGAAGACAAAAGATACAGCTGAGGCATGGGAGGACCTGCAACGTTTGCACGAAAAAGACGGCATGCCTCCAAAGCAGTATGAAGGTCCTGCCAGCTATGCTCTTACCAAAGAAGAGAAGGAAATCTTCTTTGAATGCCTGCTTAGTATGAAGGTCCCGACTGGCTTCTCGTCGAATATAAAAGAAATAATAAATATGACAGAGAAAAAGTTTCAGAACATAAAGTCTCATGACTGCCACGTGATTATGACGCAACTGCTTCCGGTTGCATTGAGGGGGCTTCTATCGGAAAACGTCCGATTAGCCATTATGAAGCTATGTGCATTCCTCAATGCAATCTCTCAGAAGGTGGTCGATCCAGAAATCATACCAAGGCTAAGGAGTGATGTGGTGCAATGTCTTGTCAGTTTCGAGCTGGTGTTCCCACCAACCTTCTTCAATATCATGACACACGTCCTAGTTCATCTAGTTGACGAGATTGTCATTCTGGGCCCCGTATTTCTACATAATATGTACCCCTTTGAGAGGTTCATGGGAGTCCTAAAGAAATATGTCCATAACCGCGCTAGGCCAGAAGGAAGCATCTCCATGGGCCATCAAACAAAGGATGTCATCGGGTTTTGTGTTGACTTCATTCCCGGCCTTAAGAAGATAGGTCTCCCTAAATCACGGTATGAGGGGAGACTGACTAGAAAAGGCACGCTTGGAAGGGACTCAATAATATGCTGGGATGGATATTCTTGGTCTCAAGCACACTACACAGTTCTACAAAACTCTACCTTGGTGACCCCGTATGTCGATGAACACAAGAACAGTCTGTGCTCCAAACACCGAAGCAGTGCGATGACTGGATTACATGTGAACACATCAGAACTTTCAGAAGTTGGTTGGAAACACGTCTCAGAGGTGACAACACTGTTTGTGATGAGATGTACTTGTTGTCCAGGGGACCATCTTTGACTGTATTGATTTGGAAAGGATACGAGATAAATGGGAATACATTTTACATGATTGACCAAGATCAAAAGAGCACCAACCAAAACAGCGGTGTCCGCTTTGATGCAACAACCGAGAGGCGAAATGACACATATTATGGTTACATAGTGGACATATGGGAACTTGACTACGGACATGATTTTAAGGTCCCTTTGTTTAAGTGCAAATGGGTCAATCTGTCAGGAGGCGGGGTACAGGTAGACCCACAGTATGGAATGACAACAGTGGATCTGAAAAATCTTGGGTACACTGACGAACCGTTCGTCCTAGCCAATGATGTGGCACATGTTATCGATGTGAAGGACATGTCTACCAGACCGAGAAAAAGAAAAGATAAGGAAGCGAATACATCATACGATGAGCCAAAGCCCCACATAGTTCTTTCAGAAAACATGGACATCGTGGGAGTGGAGGGCAAGACAGACATGTCTGAAGATTATGAAAAGTTACATGAAATTCCTCCCTTCAAAGTCAAGGCTGACCCTAGCATCCTGATAAATGATGAAGATTATCCATGGTTACGGCGCAATAAGCAAATGACACAAGCGAAGAAAAAGTGAAGACTTTCTCCCGCAACTATTACGATGATACCATGCCAACTTTATAATAGACGAGTATGATACCATTGTCCGTTTTGTACATACACATGCTATGTGGGTGAATTTATGATACCATGCCAACTTTCAACTTTTTCAGAGTTCATTTGAAATGCTTTAATGTCTTATGGTTCGGCCCTCGTAATACCATTAATCCCGTTTCACTCCTTGTCAACCATGTTCTCACCAAGAACACTCTATAGGCGCATCTATGTTCATTTTTTTAGTAAAGTTAATCACAAACTTGTGATTCACACAAATTTCAAAGAATTCAAATTTGAAAACTAATGGCACTAACATAAAGTTTATAATTTTGCCGACCTAAAAGAAAAAAGAATTAAAAATAAAGCAAAAACCAAAAGAAAATTAATAATGCAGAAAACAAAATAAAAATAGCAACAATAAGTATTTTGTTGTAAGTAGAAACAAAATAAAATAAATAAAGCAACAAAGAAAACAAAAAAAACAAAAAAAGTGTTTTCAAATTTGAAAACTAAT
>NW_025230356.1:7655-11036 GCF_018294505.1 Triticum aestivum
AAATTTTGCACAGTAAATCCTCAAATATTCCCGAAAAAATCATATTAAATTGGCATGGCATTCTGAGGACTTTTATTTTTGGGATATTTTTATATTGCACAGATAAACCAGGAAACAGACAGAAAAAATACAATTTTACTTTATTTCTACTAAGTAACAAAAATATAAAGAGGGTACAGGAGGTTGTGCTTCTAGTTTCATCCATCTCATGCTCATCAAAAAGAATCCACTAACAAGGTTGATCAGGTCTTGTTAACAAACTCATTGCCCCGTACGCCGGCAGCTCACTGCCCCGTACTCGCTGCAGCAAAACGGCGTTGTAGAGCGCCGGAACCAGACAGTCGTCGGGACGGCTCGGTGTCTCCTGAAGGCGAAAGGAGTGCCGAACGAGTTCTGGGGGGAGGCGGTGACCACCGTCGCTCACCTGCTGAACCTGCGCGCACACAAAGGTGGTGCGCGGCATGACGCCGTATGAAGCCTGGCACGGCGACAAACCGGCGATGAGCTACTTCCGCACGTTCGGGTGCGTCGCACACGCCAAGGTGACACGGCCGGGCCTCAAGAAGCTGGACGACCGCAGCCTGTGCACTGTGTTCATCGGGTACGAGCACAGACAGTCCAAGGCGTGGCGCGTCTACGACCCTGTGGGCAAACGAGTGCACGTCACTCGCGACGCCGTCTTCGACGAATCGGCGTGCTGGGACTGGCAGACAGCGACACCGGGGGAGGGCACTTTCGTCATCGAGTTTGCACCCACGGTGGCCATGACGCAGCAACCGGAGCAAGAAAGGGCAACACCTGCGACCGCGGCGAGTCCAGACACGCCGGGGCACGCCCACACTCAGTCTGGGGGTGCGTCGCCCACGTTCGTGGTGCGCGGAGACACGCCAGTACACGCCCACACTCCCGAACCTGTGGTGTACAAGGGAAAGGGCGTGGGGGACGGCTATGTCTCACCTCCTCCTGGAGCCACACCGGACACCGTTTTGGGCACCCATGAGGCGCCACGTCGCTACCGCTCCTTCGACACCGTTCTCGAGCAAGCAGAGCCTGTGACCCTGGATCCAGCCGAGCTCCTCCTTGTGGCCGGAGAGGAGCCAAACACGTTTGAGGAGGCACAGCCGCACGCAGCCTGGCGGGCGGCCATGCTGGATGAGCTCCAGTCCATCGATGAGAACAAGACGTGGACGCTCGCCACGCTCCCCGCCGGCAAGCAAGCCATTGGGCTTAAGTGGGTTTTCAAACTGAAGAAGAACTCCGCCGGCGAGGTCATCAAGCACAAGGCAAGGCTTGTCGCAAAGGGATATGAACAGCGGGCGGGCGTGGACTACGACGAGATGTTCGCTCCGGTGGCGCAGCTCGAGTCCGTGCGGCTACTGCTTGCAATCGCTGCACAGGCAGGCTGGGAGGTGCATCATCTGGACGTCAAATCCGCTTTCCTCAATGGAGAGCTGCAGGAGGAGGTATACGTCGTGCAGCCGCCTGGTTTTGAGTGCCCTGGCGAGGAAGATAAGGTGCTCCGTCTGTCCAAAGTGTTGTACGGGCTCTGTCAGGCGCCGCGCGCTTGGAACATCAAGCTGGACGACACGCTGGTGTCGCTCGGATTTCAGAAGAGCCCATCGGAGCATGCTGTGTACATGAGGTGCAGTGGCGACGAGCGGCTGCTGCTTGGCATCTACGTCGACGATCTTGTCGTCACCGGCTCAAGCAAGGAGGCCATTGCACAGTTCAAGCATCAGATGCAGTCGGTCTTCTCCATGAGCGACCTCGGGCTGCTGAGCTACTACCTCGGCATCGAGGTGCACCAGGGGGACGACGCGATCACTCTCAAGCAGGCAAGCTATGCGGCCAAGATCGTGGACAAGGCCGGACTGACGAGCTGCACTCCAGTTCAGATCCCAATGGAGCCACGGATGAAATTGAGCAAGGAGAGCTCGAACCCACCAGTGGACAGGAAACTCTACCGCGGCATTGTGGGTAGCCTTCGCTATCTGGTGCACTCGCGATCGGGCTCTCCTATGCGGTCGGTTTCATCAGCAGGTTCATGGAAGCGCCCACAACAGAACACTGGGCGGCGGTGAAACAGGTGCCGAGGTACGTTGCAGGCACCCTGAACTTTGGATGCAGATACAAGAAAGGAGAAGTGGAACCTCAGCTGGTTGGGTACAGTGACGCAGACTTCGTCGGAGATGTTGATGACAGAAAGAGCACATCCGGGACCGTGTTCACCTTCGGTGGAAGCGCGATCAGTTGGCAATCCCAGAAGCAGAAGGTGGTCGCTCTTTCATCCTACGAGGCCGAGTACATGGCGGCAACTGCAGCCGCGTGCACTGGCGTCTGGCTCCGGCGAATGCTTGGCGATCTACTAGGTGATCCGGGAACGGCAACTCCACTTCTCATTGACAACAAGTCGGCAATCCAACTCTGCAAGAACCCTGTCTTCCACGACAGGACCAAGCACATCGAGACGCGGTTTCATTTCATCCGCGAGTGCGTTCAAGATGGGAGGATCGCCGTCGACCACATCCACACCGGCGAGCAGCTGGCGGATATCTTGACCAAGGCACTGCCTCGAGTGAAGTTTCAGGAGCTGCGGGCGAAGCTGGGCGTGATCAACATCAGCAACTGATTAAGGGGGAGAGTGTTAGTTAACCAGCTGCTGCTGCACTTTCAGTTTCGTCAGATTCTAGTGTAGGTTAGTCTCTGTCAGTTTCGTCAGAGTTTATCGTTTTTCTTCAGTTTGCAAATAACCTGAGCTGCGACTCGGGCGTAGATAGGTTAGCTCGTTTAGCGGCCTTGATCTGATCGTGGCATGGCACGAGAGAGATGGTCATGTACGCATCACGGGCGACGCGCGGGGAGCGTTGGGATGGCAGCGCTCACGACCCATTCATGCCCTGTTCTTTCGGTTTTCTGTTAGCTTCTGTAACGACTGAATAAGAAGGAAGAAAGGATCAGAAAGCTGCAAGTTTTACGCAGCACAAACATCTTCGACTTCCTCTCTTTCGTGTGAGCTCGAGCGTTTTAGGTCTAACAAATCTCACCCTCCGGGCACGTGAGCTTGGTGTCCATGTCGCTGCCGCCGGTGTTCTCGCCCGGCTGCGTTCGTCCGTCTATGCGATCTAGTCTTCTCCCGTCTGCTCCGTGAGTTGCCTCTCCGGCCGTGCGTTGGTGTATGGATGGATCGGTGTGTGCGTCGGCCGTGCGTACGTGAATGGATGGATCTCCTGATGGATGGATGTGTGCTACGTGATGGATGGATCTACTGATGGATGGATGTGTGCGTTGGTGAATGGATGGATGTGGCCGGCTAGTGCGCCGGTGACGGATGGATGTGGTGGATGGATGGAGCTGCTTTAGAGAGGCTGTGGGTGGAGATTG
>NW_025230356.1:13706-14840 GCF_018294505.1 Triticum aestivum
CCACAAACACGCCAAAGCTCCTGCACTGGACCTGAAAGATACCACACCTTCCTTCTCCCTCGCCGAAGAGGGTCCCTACCCCCTCGTCCTGGCTCGAAGGACGCCGCACCATCAAGTGAGGGATGAGTTCACCCTAGAACAAGGAAAGGCACGATCTTGGGGTTGCAAAGATAGAACATTTGCACGCATCCATGTCGCAGCAACGGGCATACCTCACTGGGCATTTAAGCACAGACCGCCGGTGTCCAAACAAGAAGAGAGTAAGCTGCAGGAAACGACACATCGGAGCTGAAGAAGCAGCGAGCTTGCGGTGAACAACAAGGAAACAAATCATGCACAGGATGCGAGGGATATGGCCCTGGTGCTCATTGAGCTGCCACGGCCCTGTTGCCGGGAAGGGGAACCCTTTCCTCTTCCACCCAGGCTCAAGGGAGCCGAGCAGCAGTGAACAGGGGACGGCCAGCAATCACCAAACAGAGAATGGCAAGCCCAGCATCGCTGGAAACCAAGTTGTCACACGGACCCCGCTGCAATTGCAAACCTCGGATCTAGCACCGCACACCTACACTCTCCTAACCAGACGACGCCCCCAGGGAGGTTACGCCGCCGAATCCGCAAGGGATTACATGATTTAACCTTGGAACGGAGGGGAAGGGGTGGGAAGAGGGGATCTCGACGGTGCCTTCAAGAAGGGGAGCCGCGCCCGAGGGCCTAGCCACCGCCGCGGTCGGGGACACCAACCAGGTATTTCTCCCGGTCCCGACAAACACCACCGCAACCAGCTACCAACAGACCAGCAAAGAAGCACTGGCTTTAGCACAGGTTGTGAGCGGGATAGTGGAAAGAGGAGAAGCAACCTTCAGATATGAGGTCAGAGGGCCATCGGAGCAGCCCACCGACCACGCACCGTGTCCCCTGTCGATCGCCGCCCGCGCGGCCGAGGACGAAGACCCACACCCGCGGGCGCGCCTGCCGCCTTGCTAGATCCGGGGCCGCCGCCCCGGCTGCCTAGGCCCTCCACGCAGGTGAAGCCGCCAGATCCCCGCCGCCACCTTCATCGGTGTCGTGCGCGCGTGCCGGAGGGCACCTCGGGCGGCAGCGGAGAGTAGGGAAGGGGAGGGAGGGGTGGCGGTG
>NW_025230357.1:0-14839 GCF_018294505.1 Triticum aestivum
GGTATTTTTGATATAGAGATGCAAAGTGAAAAGTAAAAGGCAAAGTAAAAACAAAGCAAGTAATAAAGTAATGGAGATTGATATGATGAGAATAGACCCGGGGGCCATAGGTTTCACTAGTGGCTTCTCTCAAGAGCATAAGTATTCTACGGTGGGTGAACAAATTACTGTTGAGCAATTGACAGAATTGAGCATAATTATGAGTATATCTAGGTATGATCATGTGTATAGGCATCACGTCCAAGACAAGTAGATCGAAACGATTCTGCATCTACTACTATTACTCCACTCGTCGACCGCTATCCAGCATGCATCTAGAGTATTAAGTTAAAAATAGAGTAATGCCTTAAGCAAGATGACATGATGTAGAGGGCTAAATTCATGCAATATGATAAAAACCGCATCTTGTTATCCTTGATGGCAACAGTACAATATGTGCCTTGCTGCCCCTAATGTCACTGGAAAAGGACACCGCAAGATTGAACCCAAAGCTAAACACTTCTCCCATTGCAAGAACTACCAATCTAGTTGGCCAAACCAAACGGATAATTCGAAGAGACTTGCAAAGATAACTCAATCATACATAAAAGGATTCAGAGAAGATTCAAATATTATTCATAGATAAGCTGGATCATAAACCCACAATTCATCAGTCTCAACAAACACACCGCAAAAAGAAGATTACATCGAATAGATCTCCACAAGAGAGGGGGAGAACATTGTATTGAGATCCAAAAAGAGAGAAGAAGCCATCTAGCTACTAGCTATGGACCCGAAGGTATGAAGTAAACTACTCACACTTCATCGGAGAGGCTATGGTGTTGATGTAGAAGCCCTCCATGGTAGATGCCCCCTTCGGCGGAGCTCCGGAACAGGCCCCAAGATGGGATCTCGCGGATACAAAAAGTTGCGGCGGTGGAATTAGGTTTTTGGCTCCGTATTTGATCTGTCGGGGGTACGTAGATATATATAGGAGGAAGGAGTACGTCGGTGGAGCAACAGGGGGCCCTCGAGGCAGGGGCACCCTAGGGGGGGCGCCTCACACCCTCGTGACCGCCTCTTTTGTTCCTTGGAGCAGGGTCCAAGTCTCCTGGATCACGTTCGGTGAGAAAATCACGTTCCCGAAGGTTTCATTCCATTTGGACTCCGTTTGATATTCTGTTTCTTCAAAATACTGAAATAGGCAAAAAAACAGCAATTCTGGGTTGGGCCTCCAGTTAATAGGTTAGTCCCAAAAAATAATATAAAAGTGGAAAATAAAGCCCAATATAGTCCAAAACAGTAGATAAAGTAGCATGGAGCAATCAAAAATTATAGATACGTTGGAGACGTATCAGTGCTCCCGGCACCGATGCGCCACGACCGCATCCCTGCGCCAGCACGTCAAGACCCAGCGTTGCTCCAGGCATCGGCGCATGGGAACCCCCAGGAGCAAGCCCCGCATCAACAAAGAGCTCCGGTGGCGACCGCAGGCTGCCGCGCCCTCACCACCGAGCTACGCAGTGTTGCTTGGCCAGACAAGTTCAAACCTGGCCTGCGTCCTCACTATGATGGCACTGCCGACCCCGTAGAGTTCCTGCAGCTCTACGAGCTGGGCATCGAAGCCGCCAACGGGGACGAAAAGGTCGTGGCGAACTGGTTTCCCATGGCACTCAATGATGGCGCCCGCACCTGGCTCCTGAACCTACCTCCTGGCACGATCTCCTCCTGGGACGAGATGCGCACTCGCTTCATCGCCAACTTCCAGGGCACTCGCGACCGTCCGCCGGCCATGGGTGACCTGCGCCGCATCAAGCAGCAGCCCAGAGAGACCTTGCAGAAGTACATCCAGCGCTTCAACAGCGCTCGCCTCAAGATCCCAGGGTAACCAAGGAGGCCATCATCTCGACATTCTCAGATGGTGTCCGCGACGTCAAGATGAAGGAGGAGCTGGCGATCCACGAAGATCTGTGTACGTCTCTGGAGTTGTTCAACTTGGCGACCAACTGCGCAAGGGCTGAGGAGGGATGCCTCTCCCTTCTAGAGCTCCCAGCAGCAGACCCAGAAGAGAAGAAAGCCAAGGCCAAGGATGTGAAGCGAAGGGTGCATCTGTGCTCGCAGCAGAGCCAGACATGAAGCACGGTAGGGACCAGCCGGAATCGTCCAAGGGCAGCCGGTACTGTGTGTACCACAATCTCCATACCGACAACACCAACGAATGCCAAGAGCTCAGGGCCGTGCGAGAAGGCCGTGTCGGTCGGCGCCCCGAGCGCAACGATCGGGGCTACGGCCGAGGCGGAGCAAGAGGTGGAGGATGATGGGACGACTGTGGCCCTCGCCATGGGTGGTGTGACCGGCCTCGTGAGGACCGCTAGCAGGACTAGCCTTGCGAGGAGGCTTGGAGGGATCAGCCTCGTGAGGATCGCCCGCAAGGCAGCGCAGCGCTTCAGCCTCTACCACCACCACCAAGAAGGAATGAAGACCATCATCAGGACGAGGGGGTTGGGGGCTTCCAGGAGCTGCGTGCGATCGCCTGCATCTTGGGCGGCGCTCAGGCCCCAGCCTCTCAGCGCATCTTCAAGCAGTTTGCCCGCGAGGTGAATGCAGTCTTCCCCAAGCTTGAGGCCACACGCCCTCTCAGGTGGTCTACGTGCGCCATCACGTTCAGCTCAGCGGATCAGCTCAAGTGTGTGGCAACAGCCGGAGTCCTCCTGATGCTCTGCTCCCCAGTCATCAGCAATGTGCAAGTTACCAGGACCCTCATCGACGGCGGAGCAGGGCTCAACGTCTTGTCCGTCGAGACGTTCAACAATCTTCAAGTGTCGTATGATCAGCTTCAACCAACTAGGCATTTCTCAGGAGTCACTAATGGTTCCACTGTCCCGATAGGGCAGGTCCACCTCCCTGTCACCTTTGGACAGCGCAATAACTACCGTACCGAGCTCACTGACTTTGACGTCGCCCACATTCGCCTGCCATACAATGCCATCCTCGGGTATCCAGCCCTGGCCAAGTTCATGGCAGTGACTCACCATGGTTACAATGTCCTCAAGATGTCAGGGAGTGGTGGAGTCATCACGGTCCCCTGGTGGGTCCCCATTGTCATACTATCCAAGTAAAGTGATCTCCTCGCCCGCGCACGCTTTCCGCCCGAAACAGTCAGCGTCGGCCGCCCCGCTTCCCGATGCAGGCGATTGCTCCGCCTTCAAACGACACAAGTGTCGTCCGTCCGTCCATCTGCCGCACACATTAATAATACGCGGTTGCCGAGGCGGCTACTCCGGCGTCACACGTCCGTCCCTTCGCCCGCCAACCATTGCTATATAAACTGCTGCACCGGCCATAGCCGCAGTCATCTGCATCCGTTGCCTTTCTCCTGTCCACACCACTACTACCCACCATGGCTTCCTCGCGCTCCAGCGCTCTTTGGGACGGGCGGACGACGGACCACAAGGAGATAGTAGCCATTGCTGCTGACCGGTTGGCCGGCAGGCAGCCGGAGGATGACGATGTCCCAATGGAGAACATGGTAGTCGACGATCCGGCGCCAACCCCCTCCTCCGCGCCATCCTCGCCGGTGCATTGCACCATGACCATCAGCGAGGCCCGTGCCCAATATATGGACAGGGTGAGGCAGATGCGTGAGGAGCAGTTTCGGGAGGCATTGGCTGACGCCGCCTACAACCACCATCTCCTCCAGGAGCACCTGCTGGCAGAGGAGCAGATCGCCGCGGAGCGGGCGGAGCAGGAGGCGTTGCTCGACTCGTACCACTCCGCCCGCAAGGGCCGCCTCGAGCACTGGCGGTACCGCATGCGGGTGGCGGAGGCTACGGCCGCCTACAAAGAGGCTAGCAAAGAGGGCGATGAAGCGGGCGATGTGCTGTTTGGCGAGACTGAGGACGAGGCAGAGGACAATGCCGGCTCCGACGAGTCCCCGCTCCGCTGGCGTCAACGACGCCCCGCGGCGCCAACAACGAGGCAGAGGACACCTCCGGCTCCGCCGAGGCCCCGCCCCGCCAACAGCGAGGCAGAGGACATCGCCGGCTCAGCAGAGGCCCCACCCTGCCGGCAATGTGGGGAGGATTTCCACCACTCCGCTGAGGCGCCGCCCACCGGTAATGAGACAGAGGACATCGCCGGCTCCGCCGAGGCCCCGCCCCACTGCCAACGAGGTCGCGCTACACAGAAAACGAGGAAGAGTATAACACGGTAGGTCGCCGCCGCTCGGGTCCAAGTAATGCCACCGCTGCTACCCTCCGGTTGAAGCCAATCTAGGCGGGTTGACCATTGACAGTCGGTTAGCTTCTTGGCGGCGACGTGGAGTCGAAGAGCTGCGCTGGAGAAGAACGCTGCTTCTACTTAACTGCTGGTGCAGTTGGCTGACTGACACGTGGGCCCAACAGGCCACATGTCAGTTACGCAACTGCACCTGCAGTTAAGTCACTGAAGCTTATGTTCGGCTCAGCGGGACATAGGTGGGTAGCTTCGGTTAATTAATTATACCTCCAGAGCACCCCTTTTTAGTTTTTTTTAGAAAAGGAGGATGACCCCCGGCCTCTGCATCTGGGAGATGCATGCGGCCACAAACACCCCTTTTTAGTTGAAGAATGTATGAAATGTAATTAAATCCGGCATGTTTATATGAAATCCGACCGTGTATGAATGAATTTATTTCGATTAGTTCGAATTCCTATATCACTGGCATTAGATGAACATGCAAAACAATACGTACTAGCATTATTCCCAGGGTGATCACCTCATTTGCAGTAGTTTCACATGTACTCCCTCCGGTACTTTCTATACAAGTTTTTTCTACAGTCAAAGTATCTCTACTTTGACCAATCTTATACAAAAAAGTATGCACTTTCACAATGTGTGAAGTAAAAAGGAACAGAAGGAGTACAAAGAGTTTGAGCAGCTTTTTAGCGTTTATGTACATTGCAATCAAACACATAGGGCTGGCAATTCACAGAGAACATTCAAAACAATCAATGATTATGCATCTCAGCGACTCACATGTTAGATGCAATATTTACTTCACAACTAAAGAATAAAGAAAAAATTGATCGACGCTGCTGACAGCAAGGGCGTCCCATTCAAAAATATCAAACGCATGTCTTAAAATCAATGAGAAAAATTTGACAAGGTTGTCCCATTCCAAAATATCAAATGCCTACGATTGTGGAATGGGCAGGGTTTGCCATCAGTTCAGACATTGACATGGCACCTCGTGCTAAATAAACCAACTGTTCTTTTTGTGCAGTTCCACCAAAATCAACCAAATTCACGTGTAGCTTGTATGATTTCGCCCTTATATGTTGCAACGCCTTGAACTTATTGGCACCTCCTTTCTTGTGGTGGAAATGAATGATTCAATGTATTCATGAACATTTTGTGCAGTTCCCATTGAAATCAAGCCGATCACCCCTGTTTGCACAAATACAAAAAAAGTGATTAGTATAAAGCAAAATGTACTATGAATTGACAGTTTAAATAGGCAACTACATGGTCCATGTAGAGCACACTTTTAGAAAAATGGAACTCACCAGAAAGAATCCTAGAACAACATTGTACTCGTGCATCACAGCAAAAAATGGAGATTTGTCAGTCCTTCTAAGCTGAAGTTAGTTTGGTCTTGTGGGGAGTAATGTAACCATCCTTCAACTGCTCCTTCTGATGAGAATCCTAGAACAACATTGTACTCGCACATCACAGCAAAAAAATGGAGATTTTTCAGTCCTTCTGAGCTGAAGTTAGTTTGGCCTTGTGGGGAGTAATGTAACCATCCTTCAACTGCTCCTTCTGATGAGAAGATAGACAGTGCTTCTTCATCCTGGCATAATCGGAACTAGTCACTTCACGCACTCCATATTCTTCTTTAGAGGAAGATGATCCTATTGTGCAAAGACAAGAGGACAACTAAATGCTAGCATCCCTATTTGCTCGAAAAAAAGGAAAGAAAATATTTAAAATAGCACAGATGAAGCACTTCTCAAGGACAATACCACTTTTTCATGACAGTATCTAAACAGTAGCACAACGCTAATAGAGATGACAAAGCTCAATCATATGGATGAATTAGTAGGCGAGTACCAACCTTTGTCAGGAGGCTAATTGTGTAGAGCATACAGACGAAGCACTTCTCCGGAACCATCTGTTGCTATCTACTATGGTGGCCATGCTTACTATATACTCCTCGATTAGTTTAATGTTTCCAACATCTTTTTGTGCAGTTCCACTAAAATATATGGTATCTTCAAAGAAGATCCCTGTTTGCACAAGTAGAGATAATTATGTATGGCATCAAATCAGTGGCAAAACAATTGCTCGTTCCAGCCATAGCAATAAATTAAGATGCAAAACTATATCATTACTTGTGTCATCACAGTTCCAGTGCTTCATTACAGCATCGGGAGTTGATTTTTGTTTTTCTTCCGCTTATTCTTCCCCTTCATCACTTGGTTCAATAACAGACAAGCTTCGCCTTCAATGTAAGATTTGGCATGTCAATTAGGGAGCACAAGTATAGTACTAAACTTAATTTTTTGATGAAAGTGGCAAAATACAGGCCAGTAGTTGTGAAATATCCTTATCTTACCTCAATGGGATATTACAGTGCACATACAGATTGGAAGTCTTGTCTCCATTTGTGCAGTTCACTAAAATCAAGCAACATTATCGTGCAAGTAGCAGAACATATGAAAGCACACTGCAGAATCATGTGAAAGAAGGCTAGTACCGACCTCTCATGATGCGGAATTCAAACAACTCACAAGAAGAAGATCTGAACCAAATTCTCCTTAACGGATAGGAAGTAAGATCTCCTCTTGTGCAGTTCCACTAAGATCAAGCAATCAAGCAACGTTGTCGGTCTGACATTTTGGTTGAACTGCACAAAACAGTCTTAAAACAAAAGTGTTTTGTTAAGTGCAACAAAAGGTCACAATGGCAACGAGGTGAAGTAGATAACCCTGTTTACACAGAGGTGCAAAGGAAACAATTAGTCGTCAATAACGGTGGATGACACAGAAGCCAACAAAAAGAAGCATCTACCTTATCGAAATGGGAAATAAAGCAAGACAGTAGCATTTCTCAAACGGTGGCATTGATTAATATTAACATAGATATTATATTAACAATAAAATTCATTAAACATGTAATTTGCTTTTAACTGTGGCATTGCATCAATTTTCCAGCGGCATTATTAGAGGGTGTTTGTTTACAGGGACATTTTGGTGTAGGGACTAAAAAAACTCCGTGTCAGTCACATCTAAAACAAACAGGAGGGACTTTTCGGGACTAAAAGTGGGCATTTGGGACTAAAGAAAGAAGACCCCGAGGGAGTCTTTTTGGGACTTTTTCCAACAGTTGCCCCTGCCATGCATTGCACCTTGTTTCTATTAGTTCATTACTAGGGGTAACATGGTCTTTTATCATGTCATTTAATAACCTCTAGTCCATGTTTAGTCCCTGGAACCAAGCGGTAGGGACTAGGGAGTTTTTGACTAAATAGGGCCATAGATTAACAATACCTAATGAATTGCACGGGACAGTGGACGCACCAGCACCATGTGCATCTACCGATGTACTGTGGTCATGCACAGTCTGTTGCAACAAAGAACAAACAACCAAGGAGCATATTTGTGTTGGTCCCAGTTTTGTTATCTTTAGACACCTTTCCCTATGTGAGCGCAGCAAATCTAGTCCTGCTCAAACTCTACAGCCTTGTCCCTTCCTTTCCTTTTTGAACTAGTACTTTCGCCCCTTCCTTTCCTCTTTGAACCACGTCCTAGATTTATGCGATACAACTTTCCCCACTTCCCCCCATTCCTTTCCTCTTTGAACCACGTCCTAGATTCATGTTATACAACTTTCCCCCTTCATTTCCTCTTTGAACCACGTCATAGATTCATGCTATATACAACTTTTCCCACTACTTTCCCCCACTCCTTTCCTCTTTGAACCACGTCCTAGATTCATGGTATACATGCAGCTAGAGCAATGCATGTGGAGTAAGTAAAATATACCTTAAGGTTCTTGGGGCGTGGTTCGGTGGGCGATGGGACGACGGCGAAGAAGAAGGGTCGGAGACCCTCCTGCGCCGCCGCTGGGTGGAAAGTGAACAGCAGCGCCGGTAGTGGATTCCCTCCCTCGCCGATGGCGACAGCGTTAAGCCTCCTTCCCTTCCCGGCGGACGGATCCTGTAGGCTCTTTGAGCAGCAGTGAGGGGAGAGAGAGGCCAACGAAGTCTTGTTTAGATCTGGAGAGGGCGAGAGAGTGTGAAGAGTGCAACTACAAGTGCTGAGGATCCAGCGGGAGAGGGCGAGAGAGTGTGAAGAGAGCAACTACAAGCGATGAGGCTCCAGTGTGTATATATATACTGGAGAGAGAGTGTGAAGCATGCAAACCCTAGAAAACATTTTGACCAGTCAAAGAATCCTCCTGGCAAAAATTATGCTCAAGTGTAGTTATCGAACCCGAGACCTCAAGTTTGATGAGCGAACAGGCTAACCAGCTACACAACCCTCCTGTTATGTTCAACGAGAGGAAAATAACCTTTTATACATTCCTGCATTCGTGTGACAGGCATGCCGTGTTTTTGTGTGTGTGTGTGTGGGAGTCATTAGGATTTCAATCATAATAGTGTCATGTGGCTTTGGTGGTAAGACTATCCAAAGTGGTGCAGAAATAATGCAGCCTTAGTCACCTTACCTCTCTCCACGTAGTACGTTGGGTCCCACCAGTCAGAGGGTGAAACAAACAAATTAATAAGAAAAATTAAAAGCGCCAGCGGTGTATTTTACTACCTCACACATCTCGCTACTGCTCGGGAACACTGTCCAACTGATCCCTCTATTCACTCACGTACTATTTTAAGTGAATCCTTATTATAACATGCAAACAAAATTTGGGCACTTGTATTCGACTTAAGTCAGTGTGCCACCGTATCTCATATACTTACTACTCCCTCCGTCTAGGTATACTAAGTCATGTTAGAAGGTGCAACGGGACCAAGGTGCGTGCGTGTGTGTGTGTTTAACAGCATGTGTGTGTTAGAGAGTGCGACAGATCGACCTACTCCTACAGAGATATGGTGTGTAGTGTACGATTTTAGCCGCGAGAGTCAGTGCATCCTCTCGTTTCCGGGCGTGTCCGTAGGGACATGCCGACAGCTGCCACGCCCGCTCCTGACCAGCCTGGCCCACCCAAAGGCCCTCCACCGCCCGCGCGTGCTTCCCGCCCGAAACGGTCAGCGCCGCTCCAAAGAATCGGTGTCGCATTCATGCCCGGGCAGAGCGGACGCGACCTCTCACTGGCGCAAGAGTGATGGTTGCTTCGTCCGTCCAACTTACTGCTGGGTATATGTGATTTGACGGCTCATTGGTCTTTATTACTGAGGTGGTAGGACTGCTGGATGTCCCACGCTTTCGGCGAAAGGAGGTAGTAGATTACAATTTTCTCCATTCTTACAGCGGAGGAGTGCAAGAGCAGTAAAAACACGCAGGCTCAGTGATTACATGGCCCACCTCACACTATCACCATGCGACACCTAACTCTTTACATAGTACTCCCTCCGTTCCTAAATATTACTAGATGAGTCCCTGCTCGTTGCCGCGGAACAGCGGTATATCTCTCTGCGCAAAATTATTGATTTCATAGAACAAAAAAAAATCTATAACCGCATGACAAATGTGGTAGCCAAACTAAATAAACTCCCATCATCATTTAGATCATCCCACATAAGGAAAAAAGATCAGCCAACTCCTACTGCATAATGGGATTATATTTTTCTTTTTGACATGTTAATGGGACTTAAAAGCTCACTTACATGCATGCTACCGGTGCATGCTTGCATGCAGACATGTTGATGTGATTTAAAACCCACTCACATGCATGTGCCACGGTATTTCTGCATGCTTGCATGTGGCTTAGTGCTGAGCCTCTCAACGTCTAGATCAGACGGGTATTATGACTGATTTACTTCATCTAACGGCTACGTCAATTTTGATGATGTGGCTCAAGGAGAGGATAGAGAATTCCTAGTAGTGGGGGCTAGCTATTACTAGTAGATAAGTCTTTGTAGAGATTCCACTAGGTGAACTACATACGGAACAAAATGAATGAATCTACACTTAAAATGCATCTATATACATCCGCATGTGGTTAATAGTGAAATCTCTACAAAGACTTATATTTAGGAATGGAGGAAATGCTAGTATAGTACTAGTACGTACTGTAATTTATCGGCGAGATAAATTTGTACAATGCTATGAAGCTTCTAGCTCCTGTTACATGTATCTTGCGTACAAGTTTGCCTGTTGCAACATTTCATCAAATACAAAGGATACTAACATGCATGCTATTGCATCTCAATGATTGACGGATCATAGCAAATATGTACTCCCTCCGTTCCAAAATAAGTGTCTCAACTTTGTGCAAACTTTAGTACAAAGTTGTACTACTACTAAAGTAGACACTTATTTTGGAACAGAGGCAGCTAAAGAAAAAAACGATCCATGCAGTCCCTAGCCCTTGAACCATGAACCCTGACCAGGCTTCAATTTGCTGGCAACGTTCGAGCTTCCTAATAAATGAAGTTTGCAACCTCTTGACCATCGGATCATTTTGTGCAGTTTCACCAAAATCGAGATGAGCATCCGTGTGGCAAAGAAATTGAAGAAGCGTGATTAGAATAAGATTACTAGGACTAGTTGATGAGACATAAACTCATCACAAATACAGTACGTAGAAGCCAGTAGAGGTATCAGGTACGTGCGGGGCAAAGAAGTAGAGAATTATCCACGGGGAGTGATGTGGGCAGCTGGAGCAGTGGTGCAAGCCGGCTGTAAAGGGAGTTGTACCTGAGGGATGTAGCTCGACCTTGAGGAGGGCGGCGGGGGGCGGCAACTGCGCACGTCACGGCAGTGAGCAAGGGACGAAGGAAACCTCACCGGCTTTGTGAGAGAGAACGGCGGGGACCCCTAATCGGGACGTGCCGACAGTGGGTTTTCGCTGTCGGCGACGGACACCGCATCTACACTAAGCATCCACCCCTTCCCCAATCGGACGTGATCTGCCGGGATGTTAGAGATGTGGCCACAGTCGTTTTGTGCGAGAGAGTGTGAAGAGAGCAACCCCAGCAGGCAACCATGTAGGCTGGCCCGTCCTGACTATGTATATAGTGGAGCAGTTTCCTTTTCTCTCCATATGAACCTATCATATTGCGTACGTGCCACTGAAAAAAAAAATATTTATAAATGACGCGGCACCTAATACTCATTCTCCTATAATCTTGCGCTTGGCATCTCCAAAATATTAAACTTGCGATTGGCTCTTCGCCTCTTCGGGAAGTCGAGCAATAATGGTAGTGCAGTATATATCATTCTGGCTATATGAGATCGAATGAATTGTTGCACGTCCACCACGTGGGCGAGGGTCGAGGGGCGAGGGAGAGTGCTACTACATACGGAGCAAAATGAGTGAATGTACACTCTAAAATACGTCTATATACATCAGTGTTTGGAGTATGTACTAGTAGTTCATATTGAAATCTACTAAGGACATATATATTCCAAACAATATGATATAATCTCTATAACCAAGGTAGTAGGGACGAGTAGTAAATGGAGGGAGTAGTAAATTTTTCTCCTCGTCCTGCGAGCCACCGCGCGCATGGGCGAGGGAGGATCAAGCTTCACCTCATCCTGCGAGCCACTGCGCCCGTGGGCGGGGGAGACGGCGTACTAAGCAAGCTTCTCCTCGTTCTGTGAGTTGACGGGACACATCAAAAGTACTCCAGTGTATAGAGCCTTGCCTCTAAGGTAGGCCCCACATGGTTTGCCTCTTTTTTTAATTTAACATAACGCGTCAAGTCGCAATTTGTTTGTTCACCCGTGGTAGACGATCCTCCCTCCACCAAGTGGATAACTAGTACACGTGCCAAATTACCACGTGGGCTGCCTTTTTCGTACATAAATGAGCTCCACCGTGTACCCGCGCGGGTGTGGTTGGGAAAGAGACGGGAGTACGTGCGCCGTGCATGCACCTCTTCTCTTCGTGCACGTCCCCCACCTATGTGGGTGGGTGTGAGAGATACAAACCGCGTTCGTGAGTGTTTTTTGTTTTGTGGTGGGGGTGGGAGTGGGGTGGGGGGTTGATTTCATAAATTATTTGTGGGAATTTGTGTCGATGACATCTCAAACAAAATTTTGCATGCAATGTGTGTGAAATGGAGGCCTATCGATATCATAGATAGAGGGTCGGGCAATCCAGGAGAAGAGAGGGAGGGGTCATAGCTATCGATAGAGTCGAAGAGAGGATCAAGTACTGGTGGGTGCGAGATCGATGAAGAGAGCCATCGAAATTGCGTGTGTGTGTGTGTGTGTGTGTGTGTGTGTGCAAGTCAAAGATATAGGGCGACTGGCCCACCGGAACGTTAGAGGGGACATGTCAAGTTTGTGTGTGGCAGGGAGACATGACTAGAGCGCTTGATGTATCGGTGTGCGTGGGGGTAGTGGGTGGGGGGAGGGGTAGGCAGAGGCCTAACTATAGAGGTAGAACGACTCGTATATGTGTTGAGAAGGAGAGACCCAGCTATGTCATGAGGGAGATCGGTTGACATCCATACATAACTGAAGGACGGGAAATATGATGGGACAGAGAGAGAGAGAGGGAGGGAGAGGGAGGGAGAGGGGTAGAGTGTTGGATGGGTGATGGAGTTGCTTCTCGGAGATGTTGGGAGAGGCCTACTAGACAAACTGAGGGTGGAACTGCAATGTTATTAATAAGAGTGGGGATGTGTTTCTGTGTGTGTCTGTGCGTGATAGATCTGTCGGGACGCATCCATGGATGATGAAGGGGAACCATGTGTTTGGTAAGCAAACCTAACTAGATCGGTAGATCAATTGTTGTTTGTCGGAGGAAGGGAGAGACACAACTGATGAGGTAGATCGATCGATGTGTGGGTAAAAACGAGTTATAAGGACCTAGCTGGCTATATGTATAGCGAGAGATCGGTCGGTGTACGTCCATTTGTTAGAGGCAAATAAGGCCCAGCGAGACGGATAGACAGAGAGAATGGAGCTAGGAGGTGGTGCGAGAGGCCCAACTACTAGCTGGATAGGGGGAGGAATGTGCAGTTGTGAGATCGATTAAAAGAGGGGTGAGAGTTTACACGTGTGTCTGACCATATGAGAGACACGAGGCAAGGATACATAAAGGAGGAGATTGAAGTTGTGTGTGTATGCTGTAGGCAGGCATCGCTGGAGAGGTTTATCGATCGGTGTGTGTCGGAAAGGAGTTGTGGAGACTCTGGGAGAACGACCTAAAGGAAAAAATGAATGTGCCCGGTGGATAGAATGTCGAGGGAGGGGGAGGGCGAGGAGGGCGTGTGCATGCACGAGAGAAAGTTAGTGGTAGCTACAAAGGTTAGAGGACTGTGTGGGTGTAAGAGACTAACAAAGATCATAATTTGATATGAAAGCGGATTCATATATTTGAATAGGAGATCATAGTGTTTTAAACATTGCATGCATGAATATAGCGGTGATACATGTGTTGTGCACATGTTATACCATAATGTGATAATGCATGGCGTTTGCAACTCACAGCTAAATGCCGAACAATCTAAACCATACTATACATCAAACAATCTCACTTTTTATTTGAATTTGTGATAATGTGCGGCGTTTGCAGCTTACAACTAAATATCGAGCAATCAAAACAATACTATAAATCGAACATTCTCACATTTTATTTGAATTTGTGGTAATGTGTGGTGTTTGCAACTCACATCTAAATACTTGTAGGCGTAGGGGGCGGGGCACCATACATAATGTGATAAACACATTATACATATGAGACATGGTTTAGATTATGAAGATCTAGCTAGAGCTAGAAATGTAATGTGATTTGAAATCAAAATAAAGTGGATTCAAAAAATCTAGTTAGAGTTCATATAGTACACATAGTTCATATGTAACTCGATACTGATCATGTGGTGTGCTGTGAACATAATACACAAACGATGGTTTAACTTGACAATAATGATGATTGTAGATCTTATTAAAACAGGGAAACGAATTCAAATGCTTTGACTTCACAACAATCATTACTGTAGATCTTATTCAAATTTAGTTCATATTGAAGTGGTAGTATATACGTTTGGAATGCACTAAAACATTCATTTGAGTAGTAGGTTGCATGCATTATACACGTAGCGAAATATTTTAATTGAACATAACATGAATTCAAAGTTTTGAATGACATTTGTAGTGCGCATTGATTTGGTACAGTACACGTTAGGCTTGTCCAGAAATTTCAACCCGCGCCTTGTTAGCCCGAAATATTTAAGATATATCTTTGTCTCGTTGTGCTCCGACAATTCCCTCCATCCCAACCCGCGCCTTGCTATTCCGAAATTACAACGCGCGCGAAAACTCCCACCTCCTTTGAAATCCCGACACGCAAAATGCGTGTGGTACCCCTGAACCGAAAGAACCGCCTCAAATCGGTGGGGGGTACTTTTGTAACTTACCACACATTTCGGACAAGCGCGTCTCTAAGCCATGGTTCCCCACTGCCATCCCATCCGCCCACCCATTCATACACCGAGGCCGCGAAAACCTGCGATGAAACCCCACACCCTGCTCCGTCCGCCACACAGCCGGAGCTTCTTCCCCGACGACGTCGTCCCCAGCAACACCTCGACGTCCCTCATCCACCGTACCGGATGAGGATCCGTCTTCGATCTCATCGTCCCGCCGGTTCAGCCACCCCGTCCTCCACCTCCAAGGAGCTGCCCCGATGTTCCCCTCGTCTTTGCGCCACCTCCATTCCCACACCGCCGTCTTCACCTGCA
>NW_025230358.1:0-684 GCF_018294505.1 Triticum aestivum
AACTTTCAACCTTTTCAGAGTTCATTTGAAATGCTTTTCAATTTTAGGGTCTTATAGCTCAAAATAATTAGTAAATGCATGAAAAATAACAAATGAAGTCAGAAAGGATTGAAAAATGATGATGTGGCTTTGAATGGTGCATTTTGAACACACAAAAAGTCAGGAGTTTAAATAAGTTTTAAAAAATGAAATCCCTTTGTAACAGACGAGTTTCCGGATGAAATCCTGATACTTTGAAAGAGATTGTCCGTTTTGTACACGAAGTGCATCCAGTTTTTGGCATAACCCTCTCAACTTTCTTGCACATGCTATGTGGATGAAATGATGATACATTGCCAACTTACAACCTTTTCAGAGTTCATTTGAAATGCTTTTCAATTTTAGGGTCTTATAGCTCAAAATAATGAGTAAATGCATGAAAATTAACAAATGAAGTCAGAAAGGATTAAGAAATGATGACGTGGCTTTGAATGGTGCATTTTGAACACACAAAAAGTCAGGAGTTCAAATAAGTTTAAAAAAATGAAATACCTTATTTAACAGAAGAGTTTCCGGATGAAATCCTGATACTTTGAAAGAGATTATCCGTTTTGTACACGAAGTGCATCCATTTTTTGCCGTAACCCTCTCAACTTTCTTGCACATGCTATGTGGATGAAATGATGATACCATGCAAACTTTCAA
>NW_025230358.1:1648-3170 GCF_018294505.1 Triticum aestivum
AACTTTCAACCTTTTCAGAGTTCATTTGAAATGCTTTTCAATTTTAGGGTCTTATAGCTCAAAATAATTAGTAAATGCATGAAAAATAACAAATGAAGTCAGAAAGGATTGAAAAATGATGATGTGGCTTTGAATGGTGCATTTTGAACACACAAAAAGTCAGGAGTTCAAATAAGTTTTGAAAAATGAAATCCCTTTGTAACAGAAGAGTTTCTGGATGAAATCCTGATACGTTGAAAGAGATTGTCCGTTTTGTACACGAAGTGCATCCAGTTTTTGCCGTAACCCTCTCAACTTTCTTGCACATGCTATGTGGATGAAAATACCATGCCAACTTTCAACCTTTTGAGAGTTCATTTGAAATGCTTTTCAATTTTAGGGTCTTATAGCTCAAAATAATTAGTAAATGCATGAAAAATAACAAATGAAGTCAGAATGGATTGAAAAATGATGATGTGGCTTTGAATGGTGCATTTTGAACACACAAAAAGTCAGGAGTTCAAATAAGTTTTAAAAAATGAAATCCCTTTGTAACAGACGAGTTTCCGGATGAAATCCTGATACTTTGAAAGAGATTGTCCGTTTTGTACACGAAGTGCATCCAGTTTTTGCCGTAACCCTCTCAACTTTCTTGCACATGCTATGTGGATGAAATGATGATATCATGCCAACTTTCAACCTTTTCAGATTTCATTTGAAATGCTTTTCAATTTTAGGGTCTTATAGCACAAAATAATTAGTAAATGCATGAGAAATAACGAATGAAGTCAGAAAGGATTGAAAAATGATGATGTGGCTTTGAATGGTGCATTTTGAACACACAAAAAGTCAGGAGTTCAAATAAGTTTTAAAAAATGAAATCCCTTTGTAACAGACGAGTTTCCGGATGAAATCCTGATACTTTGAAAGAGATTGTCCGTTTTGTACACGAAGTGCATCCAGTTTTTGCCGTAACCCTCTCAACTTTCTTGCACATGCTATGTCGATGAAATGATGGTACCATGCAAACTTTCAACCTTTTCAGAGTTCATGTGAAATGCTTTTCAATTTTAGGGTCTTATAGCTCAAAATAATTAGTGAATGCATGAAAAATAACAAATGAAGTCAGAAAGGATTGAAAAATGATGATGTGGCTTTGAATGGTGCATTTTGAACACACAAAAAGACAGGAGTTCAAATAAGTTTTAAAAAATGAAATCCCTTTGTAACAGACGAGTTTCCGGATGAAATCCTGATACTTTGAAAGAGATTGTCCGTTTTGTACACGAAGTGCATCCAGTTTTTGCCGTAACCCTCTCAACTTTCTTGCACATGCTATGTGGATGAAATGATGATACCATGCCAACTTACAACCTTTTCAGAGTTCATTTGAAATGCTTTTGAATTTTAGGGTCTTATAGCTCAAAATAATTAGTAAATGCATGAAAAATAACAAATGAAGTCAGAAAGGATTGAAAAATGATGATGTGGCTTTGAATGGTGCATTTTGAACACACAAAAAGTCAGGAGTTCAAATAAGTTT
>NW_025230358.1:3933-5490 GCF_018294505.1 Triticum aestivum
AACCCTCTCAACTTTCTTGCACATGCTATGTGGATGAAATGATGATACCATGCCAACTTACAACCATTTCAGAGTTCATTTGAAATGCTTTTCCATTTTAGGGTCTTATAGCTCAAAATAATTAGTAAATGCATGAAAAATAACAAATGAAGTCAGAAAGATTGAAAAATGATGATGTGGCTTTGAATGCTGCATTTTGAACATACAAAAAGTCAGGAGTTCAAATAAGTTTAAAAAAATGAAATCCCTTTGTAACAGACGAGTTTTCGGATGAAATCCTGATACTTTGAAAGAGATTGTCCGTTTTGTACACGAAGTGCATCCAGTTTTTGCCGTAACCCTCTCAACTTTCTTGCACATGCTATGTGGATGAAATGATTATACCATCCAACTTACAACCTTTTCAGAGTTCATTTGAAATGCTTTTGAATTTTAGGGTCTTATAGCTCAAAATAATTGGTAAATGCATGAAAAATAACAAATGAAGTCCGAAAGGATTGAAAAATGATGATGTGGATTTGAATGGTGCATTTTGAACACACAAAAAGTCAGGAGTTCAAATAAGTTTTAAAAAATGAAATCCCTTTGTAACAGACGAGTTTCCGGATGAAATCCTGATACTTTGAAAGAGATTGTCCGTTTTGTACACGAAGTGCATCCAGTTTTTGCCGTAACCCTCTCAACTTTCTTGCACATGCTATGTGGATGAAATGATGATACCATGCAAACTTTCAACCTTTTCAGAGTTCATTTGAAACGCTTTACAATTTTACGGTCTTATAGCTCAAAATAATTAGTGAATGCATGAAAAATAACAAATGAAGTCAGAAAGGATTGAAAAATGATGATGTGGATTTGAATGGTGCATTTTGAACACACAAAAAGACAGGAGTTCAAATATGTTTTATAAAATGAAATCCCTTTGTAACAGACGAGTTTTCGGATGAAATCCTGATACTTTGAAAGAGATTGTCCGTTTTGTACACGAAGTGCATCCAGTTTTTTCCGTAACCCTCTCAACTTTCTTGCACATGCTATGTGGATGAAATGATGATACCATGCCAACTTACAACCTTTTCAGAGTTCATTTGAAATGCTTTTCAATTTTAGGGTCTTATAACTCAAAATAATTAGTAAATGCATGAAAAATAACAAATGAAGTCAGAAAGGATTGAAAAATGATGATGTGGCTTTGAATGGTGCATTTTCAACACACAAAAAATCAGGAGTTTAAATAAGTTTTAAAAAATGAAATCCCTTTGTAACAGACGAGTTTCCGGATGAAATCCTGATACTTTGAAAGAGATTGTCCGTTTTGTACACGAAGTGCATCCAGTTTTTGCCGTAACCCTCTCAACTTTCTTGCACATGCTATGTGGATGAAATGATGATACCATGCAAACTTTCAACCTTTTCAGAGTTCATTTGAAATGCTTTTCAATTTTAGGGTCTTATAGCTCAAAATAATTAGTAAATGCATGAAAAATAACAAATGAAGTCAGAAAGGATTGAAAAATGATGATGTGGCTTTGAATGGTGCATTTTGAACACACAAAA
>NW_025230358.1:5500-6461 GCF_018294505.1 Triticum aestivum
AACTAATGAAGTCAGAAAGGATTGAAAAATGATGATGTGGCTTTGAATGGTGCATTTTGAACACACAAAAAGTCAGGAGTTCAAATAAGGTTAAAAAAATGAAATCCCTTTGTAACAGACGAGTTTCCGGATGAAATCCTGATACTTTGAAAGAGATTGTCCGTTTTGTACACGATGTGCATCCAGTTTTTGCCGTAACCCTCTCAACTTTCTTGCACATGCTATGTGGATGAAATGATGATATCATGCCAACTTTCAACCTTTTCAGAGTTCATTTGAAATGCTTTTCAATTTTAGGGTCTTATAGCTCAAAATAATTAGTAAATGCATGAAAAATAACAAATGAAGTCAGAAACGATTGAAAAATGATGATGTGGCTTTGAATGGTGTATTTTGAACACACAAAAAGGCAGGAGTTCAAATAAGTTTTAGGAAATGAAATCCCTTTGTAACAGACGAGTTTCCGGCTAAAATCCTGATACTTTGAAAGAGATTGTCCGTTTTGTACACGAAGTGCATCTAGTTTTTGCCGTAACCCTCTCAACTTTCTTGCACATGCTATGTGGATGAAATGATGATATCATGCCAACTTTCAACCTTTTTAGAGTTCATTTGAAATGCTTTTCAATTTTAGGGTCTTATAGCTCAAAATAATTAGTAAATGCATGAAAAATAACAAATGAAGTTAGAAAGGATTGAAAAATTATGATGTGGCTTTGAATGGTGCATTTTGAACACACAAAAAGTCAGGAGTTCAAATAAGTTTTAAAAAATGAAATCCATTTGTAACAGACGAGTTTTCGGATGAAATCCTGATACTTTGAAAGAGATTGTCCATTTTGTACACGAAGTGCATGCAGTTTTTGCCGTAACCCTCTCAACTTTCTTGCACATGCTATGTGGACGAAATCATGATATCATGCCAACTTTCAACCATTTCAGAGTTCATTTGAAATGCTTT
>NW_025230358.1:11037-11556 GCF_018294505.1 Triticum aestivum
GATTGTCCGTTTTGTACACAAAGTGCATCCAGTTTTTGCCGTAACCCTCTCAACTTTCTTGCACATGCTATGTGGATGGAAATACCATGCCAACTTTCAACCTTTTCAGAGTTCATTTGAAATGCTTTTCAATTTTAGGGTCTTACAGCTCAAAATAATTAGTGAATTCATGAAAAATAACACATGAAGTCAGAAAGGATTGAAAAATGATGATGTGGCTTTGAATGGTGCATTTTGAACACACAAAAAGACAGGAGTTCAAATAAGTTTTAAAAAATGAAATCCCTTTGTAACAGAAGAGTTTCTGGATGAAATCCTGATACGTTGAAAGAGATTGTCCGTTTTGTACACGAAGTGCATCCAGTTTTTGCCGTAACCCTCTCAACTTTCTTGCACATGCTATGTGGATGAAATGATGATACCATGCGAACTTTCAACCTTTTCAGAGTTCATTTGAAATGGTTTTCAATTTTAGGTTCTTATAGCTCAAAATAATTAGTAAATGCATGAAAAATAACA
>NW_025230358.1:13573-14812 GCF_018294505.1 Triticum aestivum
CTTTTCAATTTTAGGGTCTTATAGCTCAAAATAATTAGTAAATGCATGAAAAATAACAAATGAAGTCAGAAACGATTGAAAAATGATGATGTGGCTTTGAATGGTGTATTTTGAACACACAAAGAGTCAGGAGTTCAAATAAGGTTTAAAAAATGAAATCGCTTTGTAACAGACGAGTTTCCGGCTAAAATCCTGATACTTTGAAAGAGATTGTCCGTTTTGTACACGAAGTGCATCTAGTTTTTGCCGTAACCCTCTCAACTTTCTTGCACATGCTATGTGGATGAAATGATGATATCATGCCAAATTTCAACCTTTTTAGAGTTCATTTGAAATGCTTTTCAATTTTAGGGTCTTATAGCTCAAAATAATTAGTAAATGCATGAAAAATAACAAATGAAGTTAGAAAGGATTGAAAAATTATGATGTGGCTTTGAATGGTTCATTTTGAAAACACAAAAAGTCAGGAGTTCAAATAAGTTTTAAAAAATGAAATCCCTTTGTAACAGACGAGTTTTCGGATGAAATCCTGATACTTTGAAAGAGATTGTCCATTTTGTACACGAAGTGCATCCAGTTTTTGCCGTAACCCTCTCAACTTTCTTGCACATGCTATGTGGATGAAATCATGATATCATGCCAACTTTCAACCTTTTCAGAGTTCATTTGAAATGCTTTTCAATTTTAGGGTCTTATAGCTCAAAATAATTAGTAAATGCATGAAAAATAACTAATGAAGTCAGAAAGGATTGAAAAATGATGATGTGGCTTTGAATGGTGCATTTTGAACACACGAAAAGTCAGGAGTTCAAATAAGGTTTAAAAAATGAAATCCCTTTGTAACAGACGAGTTTCGAGATGAAATCCTAATACTTTGAAAGAGATTGTCCGTTTTGTACACGAAGTGCATCCAGTTTTTGCCGTAACCCTCTCAACTTTCTTGCACATGCTATGTGGATGAAATGATGATATCATGCCAACTTTCAACCTTTTCAGAGTTCATTTGAAATGCTTTTCAATTTTAGGGTCTGATAGCTCAAAATAATTAGTAACCGCATGAAAAATAACAAATGTAGTCAGAAAGGATTGAAAAATGATGATGTGGCTTTGAATTGTGCATTTTGAACACACAAAAAGTCAGGAGTTCAAATAAGGTTTAAAAAATGAAATCCCTTTGTAACAGACGAGTTTCCGGATGAAATCCTGATACTTTGAAAGAGATTGTCCGTTTTGTACACG
>NW_025230359.1:0-14812 GCF_018294505.1 Triticum aestivum
GATTCAGTTTAGCTTGACTTTTAATATGTTTCAAAGATTCATGATCAGAATGTATAACAAATTCTTTGGGCCATAAATAATGTTGCCATGTTTCTAAAGTCCGAACAAGAGCATATAATTCTTTATCATAAGTAGACTAATTCAGACTAGGCCCACTCAATTTTTCAGAAAAGTATGCAACAGGTTTGCCATCTTGTAATAACACACCTCCTAATCCAATTCCACTAGCATCACATTCAAGCTCAAAAGTCTTATTAAAATCAGGAAGTTGGAGTAAAGGAGCATGTGTCAACTTATCTTTCAATACCGTGAAGGCTTCTTCCTGTGCGGTACCCCAAAGAAAAGGCACATCTTTCTTTGTAAGCTCATTGAGAGGTGCAGCAATGGTGCTGAAATCTCTCACAAAACGCCTATAGAATCCAGCGAGGCCAAGAAAACTCCTCACTTGTGTGACCGTTTTGGGTTGCGGCCAACTCTCAATAGCTTCAATCTTGGCTTTATCAACTTCAATTCCCTGTGGAGTAACAACATAGCCAAGAAAAGATACTCGGTCGGTGCAAAAGGCGCACTTCCCAAGGTTACCAAACAAACGTGCATCACGTAGAGCAATAAAAACAGCACGTAAATGTTCCAAATGTTCCTCCAAAGATCTGCTATAAATCAATATGTCATCAAAGTAAACTACCACAAATCGTCCAATGAAAGCACGTAAAACTTCGTTCATTAATCTCATGAAAGTACTAGGTGCATTAGTTAACCCAAAAGGCATGACTAACCACTCATATAATCCAAACATAGTTTTAAATGCTGTTTTCCATTCATCTCCCAATTTCATACGAATTTGATGGTAGCCACTACGCAAATCAACTTTGGAGAATATTGTAGAACCACTCAATTCATCAAGCATATCATCTAGCCTAGGAATAGGATGACGATAACGAATAGTAATATTATTAATGCCTCTACAATCAACACACATACGTGATGTACCATCCTTTTTCGGCACTAGAATAATAGGAACAGCACAAGGACTAAGGGATTCGCGTATATAACCTTTGTCGAGAAGATCTTGTACTTGGCGCATAATCTCCTTCGTCTCCTCTGGATTGGTACGGTATGGTGCACGGTTTGGAAGTGAAGCACCGGGAATTAAGTCAATCTGATGCTCAATCCCTCGAATAGGCGGTAATCCCGGTGGCACGTCTTGTGGAAAGACGTCAGCGAACTCCTGCAAAATGTTAGTGACAGCAGGGGGCAAAGAGGAAGGCACGTCCTCGAATGAAAATAATGCCTCTTTGCACACAAAAGCATAGCAAACAGATTTGCTGAAATCTAGCTCATCAATATCAGATTTGGTGGCAAATAAACATGCACTTTTCAATTTAATTTCGGAAGCAACACTAGATGGTTTATTGTTAGGCTTCATTTGTTGCTCAAATTCTTTTGCCACAATCTGATTTTCACTCTTATTCGTCTCCTGTTTTGCTTTATTAGCTCTATTAATATCATCTTTCAAAATGGAATCAGGAGTCATAGGAAGCAAAGTAATATTTTTATCCTTATGAACAAGAGTATAGTGATTGTTTCTACCATGGTGTACAGAATTTTTATCAAATTGCCATGGTCTACCAAGTAATAAGGAACATGCTTGCATAGGTACCACATCACAATCAACATAATCAGCATATGTAGAGATACTAAAATGCACACGAACAGTACGTGTTACCTTAACCTTGCCACTGTTGTTGAACCATTGGATGTAGTAAGGATGTGGATGTGGTCTTGTGGTGAGAGAAAGCTTCTCCACCATCTCCATGCTAGCCAAGTTGTTGCAGCTCCCTCCGTCTATTATGACGCGCACAGAACGTTCCTTCACAACTCCCTTGGTATGGAACAAATTGTGCCTCTGATTTTGCTCAGCTTGTGTGACCTGCACACTCAAAACACGTTGAGCGAAACATTCATACCTGTCAGCGTCTTCAGGAGCCATGTATTGCGTCTCATGATCAGAATCATCTCCACCATGTTCTTCACGTGTAATAAGAGCCAAAGTCTCCTCATCATAGTCACTAGCGGACTCATATCCACCATCCGCGGTAGCAATCATCACACGCGGAGATTTGCATTCTCTCGCATAATGACCTCCTCCCTTACAACGACGACAAATAATATCACTTGTGTGCCCTGTTGATGCCATGGAAGAAGAAGAACGCTGTGCAGGCCCCGCAGGTGCGCTCTTGGCAGATAATTGTGGTTGTGCCTGTTTTCTTGTATCACGGTTGGAGGTGGCACCGGATGGAGGTGCTGGTGCAGTTGAAGTAGAAGATGCACGTGGTGTCCATGATGAAGGTCGGCCTGCAGAAAAGTTAGTTCGCCCCAATGCTTGTCGATCCTGCACTTCACGTTCAGCTTTACAAGCAAGATGGACTAAACGAGTGATATTAGTATACTCCTTATAGTCTAGAATGGTCTGAATCTCTCTATTTAATCCACCTAGAAAACGTGCAAGCATAGCTTCATTCTCCTCAACAATACCACATCTAATCATGCCAGTTTGTAATTCCTGATAATATTCTTCTACAGAATTTTTCCCTTGTCTTAAACGCTGCAATTTTTGAAGCAATTCACGTTGATAATATGGTGGAACCCAACGCGTACGCATAGCAGTTTTCAAAGCAGCCCAAGTAGTTGGAATAGGATATAATCTACAATGTTCAGACCACCATACACATGCAAAACTAGTGAAAGCACAAACGGCAGCAGCAACTCGTCTCTCCTCAGGATATTGTAAACATGTAAATCGTTGTTCAGTTTCTAACTCCCAAGTAAGATATATATCAGGAACATATCTACCCTCAAATGGTGGAATATTCAATTTCAGTTTAGGAATATGGACATCATCTCGTACCTGAGGTGGTGGTGCAGGCCTACCATTACGAATATATACCTGAGGTCGACCTGCTGGTGGTGGTACAGGTGGATGCACGTAGTGTTGATTTTGATCAACCTCATCCTCATAGTCTCCCACATAATCATCCTCCTCCGCATCAGCAGCAGGAGCCACAGAAGTATCAACAGCAGCACCAACAGTTTGGCCAAACGCAAGAGGAACACGGCTTGCTCGGCGGAGGTCTTTTTCGCGACGTGGAGGTAGTCGTTCTTGTTGTTGTTGTTGGAGAGGTGCGTTAGCTGCAGCGGGTGGTGGTGGTGGAAGACGCGCGAGCAATTCATTAAACTTGTTATCGAGCTTTGTTTCGAACGTCTTCTCAAAGCCAGTGATCTTCTCCATGGCCTCTTCAAAATTGTTCAGCACATCTTGCACCTGTTCAGTCATCATTTGCTGAAACTTATCATGAAGCTCCTTGTTCGATAAATTCTCCCAGTCAATCTCGTCGGCTTGTGATCCTGGCATGGTTAGCAGCAATAGAAACACACAAGAATATGATCCTACAGACTACGAACAAGTGGTGGTGGTGGGTGTCACAAATCCATCAAGCAAATCTCAAATTCTTACCAGTTCTTACCCAGCAGCAGGCGGTGATCGGCAACCGTTGTAGTCAAAAACTCTCAAAGCTTGGATAGAGCGATTACCAGGGAGAGTCAAACGCACGACGTAGATGTATGTGGAGCTGGGAAGGCTTATAATATGGTAGCAAAAAGGGTCAGCAATAATCAATTCAGAGATGCAAAGTTGAATAAACGCTCAACGACGGTACTGTGCTGGTCCTAGGCTAGACTGTGCTAGAGACGCGAGCCTAGAACACTAACAAAATCACGGCGCGGCACGTAAACAAGGGAAAAGCACACTCTGGAATGTTTTTTTTCGCTCTTTTTTTTTGCGCTCTTTTTTTTGCGCTGCTTTTTTTTTGCGAAAAATCACTATAATGGCGAGTGTCTCAAAACTCTTCTTAGCTCAAACTGACAGGATGGGCACGAAATTTTTTTGACCAATTTTTTTTTGACTGCCCGGACCCAAAAACTGGAAACGGGTCAAAAAAAACTTCCTGTAATGGCACCTGTCTCAAAACACTCAGAAACACCTAAAAATAGGATAGCCAGAAAATTTTTCGAAAAATGCGTTTTCGAAAAATTTTGGGCCTAAACGGAGCGTGGCTACCCGACTCCGGCAAGGAAACACGAATCGGAATTTTTTTTGTGGCTTTTTCGTGGACTATAGGTATGAAGAACAGACTCGATCTAAACTACGAAAAACTATAAAATCTCACCGAGCAACCTGGAAATCTGATACCACTTGATAGAGGCAAAGGTGTCCCGTCTTTCGATGAGATGATGGATATCGCTTTGGTGGACGTCGACTTTGACGATCCGACTACGAACGTGCGAGGACGTCGCGCCTTAGCAATCGCTAAACCAACTCCGAGAGGTTATTGACCACGCCGGAGCACGATCAACCTGACCACGAGGGTCTATTTCCTGCGAGCAAACGAAGAACAAGCAAGAAACTGAGATTGCAATCTGGATATTGCGAATATAAGATGAAAGCTTTATTGATCAAGGTGGGGTTCTGTGACGCCTTTGTCTGGTCGTTGAACACAAACGAAGTACGCGAAGTTGCAGCTATGGCGAACTTTTAATCTAAACAAAACCCAAAGTCTAAACGATGCCCTAAGGGCTGTATATATGGAGGAAGAGGGGGGGAATTTCGTGGCCCTAGGTGGAGGGGTCCGAAATCAACCCTATCTCTTGTTTCCCCACACATACGGACTCTAAAAATAGCCTATACTTATGTATTTCGAAATTACATGGGCCTGGCCCAATAATAAGGTGACGCAGCACCTAAAATAGCCTCGGGACGAAATTTATGAAGTGGCATCTTGTATATTTCGTCCAAGGCTTCATGCACCCATTATGGTGGCTTCAAAGTCCTGAAATCATCACTTGTAACTCCGTTCTTGTTCCCCTTGCGCATGCCATCATCTCCATGCTTGTTCTTGCTCCAATGTTCATCCTTCTCCAAGCTAGGCCCTTCATTTGTAAGCAAAACAAATGTATCCAATTTAGGCAGCATCATATTCTCATGAACATTAGAATCATTACCAAGAAACGAAAGTACCTGGTAATTTAGTTGGCGTACACGAGCTCTAGTAATTGGTCCAGTATGTATAGCAGCAGGGGCTGTGGGTGTAACAATTGTATTGATGTCCTCATCAAAAAATAATGTTCCTATAACTACTAGGATGTGGTGGTAAAACGCTCACAGTAAAGCAAATATCAATGTCTTACAAGTTCTTACCATGCAGCAGGCGGTGATCGGCAACCAGCGGTGTCAAGTAACTCCGAATATTGAGTAAAGCGATTGCCAGGGGAGCGTACGTATACACGGTGTAGAAATATGTGGAGCTGGGTTGGCTATATATGGTAGCAAAAGATTAGCAATAATCAATTCAAAGATGCAATGTTGAATAAACGCTCAACGACGGTACTGTGCTGGTCCTAGGCTAGACCGGACTAGAGACGCGAGCCTAGAACACTAATGAGGTCACGGCGTAGCACAACTAGCATCAATGAAGGATACTAAGTAGCTCTTGACAGCAAGATATAAGTGAAGATCACAACGGCAGTGAAGATAATGATGAAAAACAACTGCCAAGCAGGATATACAACAACTCTCTCTCCAACTTTCCTCTTGAAAAGTTTGAGACAATTTTCTGATAAATTCTTTCAAAGAATGCTACTAACTCAAGCTTTCCAATGCAGAAAGAATCACTCAATTCCGAGTTGATATGAGGAGTCAAAGAATTCTAAAACTGGCCTGAAAAATTGGAACAAGCTGTGTTCACGAACTTCAGAGGGCAAAAAGACCTATTTAGAAGCCGATTTTTAGGTGTCAAATATTGAACTAGCTTCTGCAACTATTTAGATGCGGCTCGTCTCTAGCTTCAATTTGAGTACTCACGCAGCCAAAACGGACTTCGTATGAGGAAGATACACCTGTTTTACTGAACAGTGCGCAAAACAGATTCCAATGCGAATTCAGGTACGAGATTGATTCTAGATAGATCCGATTTTTTTTCTTCTCTTTTTTTTTCTCACGCTTTTTTTTCTTTTTCTTCTCTCTCTTCTTCTTTTTTTTCCTCTCTTTTTTTTTCTCTATCTTCTTCTTTTTTCTTTCCAAGACAAACTAGATAAGATGCAGATTGGATCAGGCGAAGATGTGAATGACCTCAACTATGATTATGACAATGAACAGTGCGTAGCATGTGGTGGAAATTAATAGATGGGATGGTGGACAGCGGAAGGGATAATGATGCAGCGGCGGCGTGACTAATGTGAACAGAACTCGAAACTCTAAAGGAACTAGACGCTAAGACCAGCAACTGACACGACGATGCAACCGATAATTCAACTATGCAAGCAATGAATAGAAAATTGCAAAGGCTCAGACTGGCTTGGATAAAGGATGAACAGATCTAAATTTTTTTGTGTGGCTTTTTCTTGGACAATAGGTAAGAAAATAAATTTAATCTAGGAAAACTGGATATTCTCACCGAGCAACCTGAAAACTGATACCACTTGATAGAGGCAAAGGTGTCCCGTCTTTCGATGAGATGATGGATTTCGCTTTGGTGGAAGTCGACTTTGACGATCCGACTACGAACGTGCGAGGACGTCGCGCCTTAGCAATCGCTAAACCAACTCCGAGAGGTTATTGACCACGCTGGAGCACGATCAACCTGACCACGAGGGTCTGTTTCCTGCGAGCAAACGAAGAACAAGCAAGAAACTAAGATTGCAATCTGGATATTGCGAATATAAGATGAAAGCTTTATTGATCAAGGTGGGGTTCTGTGACGCCTTTGTCTGGTCGTTGAACACAAACGAAGTACGCGAAGTTGCAGCTATGGCGAACTTTTAATCTAAACAAAACCCAAAGTCTAAACGATGCCCTAAGGGCTGTATATATGGAGGAAGAAGGGGGAATTTCGTGGCCCTTGGTGGAGGGGTCCGAAATCAACCCTATCTCTTGTTTCCCCACACATACGGACTCTAAAAATAGCCTATACTTATGTATTTCGAAATTACATGGGCCTGGCCCAATAATAAGGTGACGCAGCACCTAAAATAGCCTCGGGACGAAATTTATGAAGTGGCATCTTGTATATTTCGTCCAAGGCTTCATGCACCCATTATGGTGGCTTCAAAGTCCTGGAATCATCACTTGTAACTCCGTTCTTGTTCCCCTTGCGCATGCCATCATCTCCATGCTTGTTCTTGCTCCAATGTTCATCCTTCTCCAAGGTAGGCCCTTCATTTGTAAGCAAAACAAATGTATCCAATTTAGGCAGCATCATATTCTCATGAACATTAGAATCATTACCAAGAAACGAAAGTACCTGGTAATTTAGTTGGCGTGCACGAGCTCTAGTAATTGGTCCAGTATGTATAGCAGCAGGGGCTGTGGGTGTAACAATTGTATTGATGTCCTCATCAACGTAGAGCAATAAAAACAGCACGTAAATGTTCCAAATGTTCTTCCAAAGATCTGCTATAAATCAATATGTCATCAAAGTAAACTACCACAAATCGTCCAATGAAAGCACGTAAAACTTCGTTCATTAATCTCATGAAAGTACTAGGTGCATTAGTTAACCCAAAAGGCATGACTAACCACTCATATAATCCAAACTTAGTTTTAAATGCTGTTTTCCATTCATCTCCCAATTTCATACGAATTTGATGGTAGCCACTACGCAAATCAACTTTGGAGAATATTGTAGAGCCACTCAATTCATCAAGCATATCATCTAGCCTAGGAATAGGATGACGATAACGAATAGTAATATTATTAATGCCTCTACAATCAACACACATACGTGATGTACCATCCTTTTTCGGCACTAGAATAATAGGAACAGCACAAGGACTAAGGGATTCGCGTATATAACCTTTGTCGAGAAGCTCTTGTACTTGACGCATAATCTCCTGCGTCTCCTCTGGATTGGTACGGTATGGTGCACGGTTTGGCAGTGAAGCACCGGGAATTAAGTCAATCTGATGCTCAATCCCTCGAATAGGCGGTAATCCCGGTGGCACGTCTTGTGGAAAAACGTCAGCGAACTCCTGCAAAATGTTAGTGACAGCAGGAGGCAAAGAGGAAGGCACGTCCTCGAATGAAAATAATGCCTCTTTGCACACAAAAGCATAGCAAACAGATTTGCTGAAATCTAGCTCATCAATATCAGATTTGGTGGCAAATAAACATGCACTTTTCAATTTAATTTCAGAAGCAACACTAGATGGCTTATTATTAGGCTTCATTTGTTGCTCAAATTCTTTTGCCACAATCTGATTTTCACTCTTATTCTTCTCCTGTTGTGCTTTATTAGCTCTATTAATATCATCTTTCAAAATGGAATCAGGAGTCATAGGAAGCAAAGTAATATTTTTATCCTTATGAACAAGAGTATAGTGATTGTTTCTACCATGGTGTACAGAATTTTTATCAAATGGCCATGGTCTACCAAGTAATAAGGAACATGCTTGCATAGGTACCACATCACAATCAACATAATCAGCATATGTAGAGATACTAAAATGCACACGAACAGTACGTGTTACCTTAACCTTGCCGCTGTTGTTGAACCATTGGATGTAGTAAGGATGTGGATGTGGTCTTGTGGTGAGAGAAAGCTTCTCCACCATCTCCATGCTAGCCAAGTTGTTGCAGCTCCCTCCGTCTATGATGACGCGCACAGAACGTTCCTTCACAACTCCCTTGGTATGGAACAAATTGTGCCTCTGATTTTGCTCAGCTTGTGTGACCTGCACACTCAAAACACGTTGAGCAACTAAACATTCATACCTGTCAGCGTCTTCAGGAGCCATGTATTGCGTCTCATGATCAGAATCATCTCCACCATGTTCTTCACGTGTAATAAGAGCCAAAGTCTCCTCATCATAGTCACTAGCAGACTCATATCCACCATCCGCGGTAGCAATCATCACACGCGGAGATTTGCATTCTCTCGCTTAATGACCTCCTCCCTTACAACGACGACAAATAATATCACTTGTGTGCCCTGTTGATGCCATGGAAGAAGAAGAACGTTGTGCAGGCCCCGCAGGTGCGCTCTTGGCAGATAATGGTGGTTGTGCCTGTTTTCTTGTATCACGGCTGGAGGTGGCACCTGATGGAGGTGCTGGTGCAGTTGAAGTAGAAGATGCACGTGGTGTCCATGATGAAGGTCGGCCTGCAGAAAAGTTAGTTCGCCCCAATGCTTGTCGATCCTGCACTTCACGTTCAGCTTTACAAGCAAGATGGAATAAACGAGTGATATTAGTATACTCCTTATAGTCTAGAATGGTCTGAATCTCTCTATTTAATCCACCCAGAAAACGTGCAAGCATAGCTTCATTCTCCTCAACAATACCACATCTAATCATGCCAGTTTGTAATTCCTGATAATATTCTTCTACAGAATTTTTTCCTTGTCTTAAACGCTGCAATTTTTGAAGCAATTCACGTTGATAATATGGTGGAACCCAACGCGTACGCATAGCAGTTTTCAAAGCAGCCCAAGTAGTTGGAATAGGATATAATCTACAATGTTCAGACCACCATACACATGCAAAACTAGTGAAAGCACAAACAGCAGCAGCAACTCGTCTCTCCTCAGGATATTGTAAACATGTAAATCGTTGTTCAGTTTCTAACTCCCAAGTAAGATATATATCAGGAACATATCTACCCTCAAATGGTGGAATATTCAATTTCAGTTTAGGAATATCTACCCTTAATCATGTCACGAGTATAATAAGCAGGGACGAAAGTATGTCGCATGGCAAGTTTCAAATCATCCCAAGTAGTAGGTATATAATCAGGGTGTAACCGACAATATTCACTCCACCAAACCAAAGCATAACCAGTGAAAGAACCAACCGCAACCTTAACCTTTTGATGTTCATCGAAATTATGGGAAGCAAATATATTTTTTATGTCGAACTCCCATTCAATATATAAAGCAGGTTTAAAACGGCCATTAAATGGTGGTATAGATACATTAACCTGATCATGTGCATTTGGATGTTTGTGCACCTCTCGTGACGGTTGTGGTATTTGCAAAGGTGGTGGCACGTCTCCCGCGATCGACAAAGCCCATGAATTGACTCTGGATCCTGTCATGATTAGTAGAACAAGAAACAAAACCCAAAAATAATGTTCTTATAACTACTAGGATGTGGTGGTAAAACGCTCACAGTAAAGCAAATATCAATGTCTTACAAGTTCTTACCATGCAGCAGGCGGTGATCGGCAACCAGCGGTGTCAAGTAACTCCGAATATTGAGTAAAGCGATTGCCAGGGGAGCGTACGTATACACGGTGTAGAAATATGTGGAGCTGGGTTGGCTATATATGGTAGCAAAAGATTAGCAATAATCAATTCAGAGATGCAATGTTGAATAAACGCTCAACGACGGTACTGTGCTGGTCCTAGGCTAGACCGGACTAGAGACGCGAGCCTAGAACACTAATGAGGTCACGGCGTAGCACAACTAGCATCAATGAAGGATACTAAGTAGCTCTTGACAGCAAGATATAAGTGAAGATCACAACGGCAGTGAAGATAATGATGAAAAACAACTGCCAAGCAGGATATACAACAACTCTCTCTCCAACTTTCCTCTTGAAAAGTTTAAGACAATTTTCTGATAAATTCTTTCAAAGAATGCTACTAACTCAAGCTTTCCAATGCAAAAAGAATCACTCAATTCCGAGTTGATATGAGGAGTCAAAGAATTCTAAAACTGGCCTGAAAAATTGGAACAAGCTGTGTTCATGAACTTCGGAAGGCAAAAAGACCTATTTAGAAGCCGATTTTGAGGTGTCAAATATTGAACTAGCTTCTACAACTATTTAGATGCGGCTCGTCGCTAGCTTCAATTTGAGTACTCACGGAGCCAAAACGGACTTCGTATGAGGAAGATACACCTATTTTACTGAACAGTGCGCAAAACAGATTCCAATCCGAATTCAGGTACGAGATTGATTCTAGATAGATCCAATTTTTTTTCTTCTCTCTTTTTTTTTCTCACGTTTTTTTTTTCTTTTTCTTCTCTCTCTTTTTCTTTTTTTTTTCCTTTTTTCTCTTTTTTTTCTATCTTTTTTTTTCAAGACAAACTAGATAAGATGCAGATTGGATCAGGCGAAGATGTGAATGACCTCAACTATGATTATGACAATGAACAGTGCGTAGCACGTGGTGGAAATTAATAGATGGAATGGTGGACAGCGGAAGGGATAATGATGCAGCGGCGGCGTGACTAATGTGAACAGAACTCGAAACTCTAAAGGAACTAGACGCTAAGACCAGCAACTGACACGACGATGCAACCGATAATTCAACTATGCAAGCAATGAATAGAAAATTGCAAAGGCTCAGACTGGCTTGGATAAAGGATGAACAGATCTAACTTTTTTTTTGTGTGGCTTTTTCTTGGACAATAGGTAAGAAAATATATCTAATCTAGGAAAACTGGAAATTTTCACCGAGCAACCTGGCTCTGATACCACTTGATGGAGGCGGGGTGTCCCGATCTTTCGATGAGATGATAACTATCGATTTGGTGGAGACGACTTTGACGATCCGACTACAAACGTGCACAACGTTGCGCCTTAGCAATCGCTAAACCAATCTCCTGAGGTTACTGACGATGCTGAAAGCACGGTCAGCCTGACCACGAAGGTCTATTCCTGCAAGCAATCGAAGAACGAGCAAGAATATGATAAAGCAATCTGAATATTGCAAATATATATATATGAGGTATTGATAATGGTGGGGATCCGGAAGCGGTCTTGGTCTGGTCGTTGGACACAAACGAAGTACACGAAGTTGCAATGGCTAACTTTTAACTAAACAAATCCCAAGGAAAAGCTACTAGATGGATCTACTTATATAGGAGCAAGGGGTGGCGGCCAAGGAGGTAGGAGGACGTCCCAAGGCAGCCTAAAACTAAATCTAGGTCGTACAAGGCCAATGGGCCCAAGTGGAGGTGATGTAACACCTTTGGACTTGTAGTTTGACTCGGATTCTGCTGCAGCATCAGATTGTTTCGTCCACAACTCAACGCTCCGGACGAATTTGAAGGTGATTCCAATTGGGTTGGAAAGTGCACGAAATCTAGTTTCCAACAAAAAAAGAATCACCCAATTCGGAGTCCGTATGAAAAACTTGTGTGCGTTTTGAGTCAGGTGTGTCTGTGCAGTCCGAATCTGAATCCAGAACGTGAGAGACTTGGACTCTATCTTCTCTTGGGCCAAAAGTGACGTGAGAGAACTTTTTGGACTGCAAATAAAGATCTCTTTCTTCCTTATCTTCATATGTGGATTGTACAAATGTCCCATACACCTGCAATTAGACAAAACACAAAAGTGTGTGAAGTATTTTTGTTCTGGATAACATAAATAGATTATTGAATAGTTTGCACTAGAAATCACCTGACAAATATGCATATATGCAATATTTTTGGTCATATCCAAGGTAGTCATGTCCTCATCACCTCCACCAAGGGCCACGAAATTCCCCCCTCTTCCTCCATATATACAGCCCTTAGGGCATCGTTTAGACTTTGGGTTTTGTTTAGATTAAAAGTTCGCCATAGCTGCAACTTCGCGTACTTCGTTTGTGTTCAACGACCAGACAAAGGCGTCACAGAACCCCACCTTGATCAATAAAGCTTTCATCTTATATTCGCAATATCCAGATTGCAATCTCAGTTTCTTGCTTGTTCTTCGTTTGCTCGCAGGAAACAGACCCTCGTGGTCAGGTTGATCGTGCTCCGGCGTGGTCAATAACCTCTCGGAGTTGGTTTAGCGATTGCTAAGGTGCGACGTCCTCGCACGTTCGTAGTCGGATCGTCAAAGTCGACTTCCACCAAAGCGAAATCCACCATCTCATCGAAAGACGGGACACCTTTGCCTCTATCAACAAGTAGTACTAAAAAGCAGTTTAGTCCCCAACTTAGCCCATAAACATCTCCAAAAGTGGCTAAGAAATTTAGTATCACGATCTGAAACAATAGTATTTGGCACACCATGCAAGCGAATAATTTCACGAAAGAACAAATCAGCAACATTAACAGCATCATCGCTTTTATGACATGGTATAAAGTGTGCCATTTTCGAGAATCTATCCACGACAACAAATATGCTATCCCTCCCCTTCTTTGTTCGAGGTAAACCTAAAACAAAGTCCATAGATATATCCTCCCAAGGAACACTAGGTACAGGCAAAGGCATATATAAACCATGAGGATTGAGTCGTGACTTAGCTTTTTGACATGTAGTGCATCGAGCAATAAAACGCTCAACATCCCGTCTCATCTTTGGCCAAAAGAAATGTGTAGCAAGTACGTCCTCCGTCTTCTTCACGCCAAAGTGTCCCATTAATCCTCCTCCATGCGCCTCCTGCAACAACAAAAGACGAACGGAGCTAGCTGGAATGCATAGCTTGTTAGCACGAAACACAAATCCATCGTTAACGACAAACTTCTTCCACATTCTTCCTTCTTTACAATTCTGCATTACATCTTTAAAATCAGCATCATGCACATATTGATCTTTGATGGTCTCCAAACCAAATATTTTGAAGTCAAGTTGTGAAAGCATAGTATAGCGACGAGACAATGCATCAGCAATAACATTTTCTTTTCCCTTCTTGTGTTTAATGACATAAGGGAAAGTCTCAATGAATTCAACCCATTTAGCATGTCTACGATTCAGTTTAGCTTGACTTTTAATATGTTTCAAAGATTCATGATCAGAATGTATAACAAATTCTTTGGGCCATAAATAATGTTGCCATGTTTCTAAAGTCCGAACAAGAGCATATAATTCTTTATCATAAGTAGAATAATTCAGACTAGGCCCACTCAATTTTTCAGAAAAGTATGCAATAGGTTTGCCATCTTGTAATAACACACCTCCTAATCCAATTCCACTAGCATCACATTCAAGCTCAAAAGTCTTATTAAAATCAGGAAGTTGGAGTAAAGGAGCATGTGTCAACTTATCTTTCAATACCGAGAAGGCTTCTTCCTGTGCGGTACCCCAAAGAAAAGGCACATCTTTCTTTGTAAGCTCATTGAGAGGTATAGCAATGGTGCTGAAATCTCTCACAAAACGCCTATAGAATCCAGCGAGGCCAAGAAAACTCCTCACGTGTGTGACCGTTTTGGGCTGCGGCCAACTCTCAATAGCTTCAATCTTGGCTTTATCAAATGCAATTCCCTGTGGAGTAACAACATAGCCAAGAAAAGATACTCGATCGGTGCAAAATATGCACTTCCCAAGGTTACCAAACAAACGTGCATCACGTAAAGCAATAAAAATAACACGTAAATGTTCCAAATGTTCTTCCAAAGATCTGCTATAAATCAATGTGTCGTCAAAGTAAACTACCACAAATCGTCCAATGAAAGCACGTAAAACTTCGTTCATTAATCTCATGAAAGTACTAGGTGCATTAGTTAACCCAAAAGGCATGACTAACCACTCATATAATCCAAACTTAGTTTTAAATGCTGTTTTCCATTCATCTCCCAATTTCATACGAATTTGATGGTAGCCACTACGCAAATCAACTTTGGAGAATATTGTAGAGCCACTCAATTCATCAAGCATATCATCTAGCCTAGGAATAGGATGACGATAACGAATAGTAATATTATTAATGCCTCTACAATCAACACACATACGTGATGTACCATCCTTTTTCGGCACTAGAATAATAGGAATAGCACAAGGACTAAGGGATTCGCGTATATAACCTTTGTCGAGAAGCTCTTGTACTTG
>NW_025230360.1:0-519 GCF_018294505.1 Triticum aestivum
TAGGTAAATGACCGAAAAACAACAAATGATGTCAGAACATGTTGGAAATTGATGATGTCGCTTTGAATGCTGCATATTGAACACAAAAGAATTCCGGAGTTCAAATAAGTTCAAAAAACATTCAAGTGCTCATGTAATATATGAGTTCTCGTCCGAAACCCTGATACTCCGAAAGAGTTTGTCCAGTTTGTACACGAAGTGCGTCCAATTTTTGCCGTGACCCTCTCTACTCTTTCGCACATGCTATGCGGGTGAAATGATGATACCATGCCAAGTTTCAACATTTTCAGAATTCATTTTGTAGTGATTTTCAATTTCACGGTCATTTAGCTCTCTAGACAATTAGGTAAATGACCGAAAAACAACAAATGATGTCAGAACATGTTGGAAATTGATGACGTCGCTTTGACTGCTGCATACTGAACACAAAAGAAGTCTGGAGTTCAAATAAGTTTAAAAAACATTGAAGTGCCCGTGTAACAGATGAATTCTCGTCCGAAACCCTGATACTCCGAAAGA
>NW_025230360.1:683-1457 GCF_018294505.1 Triticum aestivum
AAATGATGTTAGAACATGTTGGAAATTGATGACGTCGCTTTGAATGCTGCATACTGAACACAAAACAAGTCCGGAGTTCAAATAATTTCAAAAAACATTGAAGTGCCCGTGTAACAGATGAGTTCTCTTCCGAAACCCTGATACTCTGAAAGAGTTTGTCCAGTTTGTACACGAAGTGCGTCTAGTTTTTGCCCTGACCCTCTCTACTCTTTCGCACATGCTATGCGGGTCAAATGATGAACCATGCCAAGTTTCAACGTTTTCAGAATTCATTTTGTAGTGATTTTCAATTTCACGGTCATTTAGCTCTCTAAACAATTAGGTAAATGACCAAAAACAACAAATGATGTCAGAACATGTTGGAAATAGATGATGTCGCTTTGAATGCTGCATACTGAACAGAAAAGAAGTCCGGACTTCAAATAAGTTTAAAAAACATTGAAGTGCTCGTGTAACAGATGAGTTCTCGTCTGAAACCCTGATACTCCGAAAGAGTTTGTCCAGTTTGTACACGAAGTGCGTCCAGTTTTTGCCGTGACCCTCTCTACTCTTTCGCACATGCTATGCGGGTGAAATGATGATACCATGCCAAGTTTCAACATTTTCAGAATTCATTTTGTAATGATTTTCAATTTCACGGTCATTTAGCTCTCTAAACAATTAGGTAAATGACTGAAAACAACAAATGATGTCAGAACATGTTGGAAATTGATGACGTTGCTTTGAATGCTGCATACTGAACACAAAAGAAGTCCGGAGTTCAAATAAGTTTAA
>NW_025230360.1:4925-5429 GCF_018294505.1 Triticum aestivum
ATGATACCATGCCAATTTTCAACATTTCCATAATTCATTTTGTAGTGATTTTCAATTTCATGGTCATCAGCTCTCTAAAACATTAGGTAAATGACCAAAAAACAACAAATGATGTCAGAACATGTTGGAAATTGATGAAGTCGCTTTGAATGCTGCATACTGAACACAAAAGAAGTCCGGAGTTCAAATAAGTTTAAAAAACATTGAAGTGCCCATGTAACAGATGAGTTCTCGTCCGAAACCCTGATACTCCGAAAGAGTTTGTCCAGTTTGTACACGAAGTGCGTCCAGTTTTTGCCGTGACCCTCTCTAATCTTTCGCACATGCTATGCGGGTGAAATGATGATACCATGCCTAGTTTCAACATTTCCAGAATTTATTTTGTAGTGATTTTCAATTTCACGGTCATTTAGCTCTCTAAACAATTAGGTAAATGACCGAAAAACAACAAATGATGTCAGAACATGTTGGAAATTGATGACGTCGCTTTGAATGCTGCATATT
>NW_025230360.1:6383-7035 GCF_018294505.1 Triticum aestivum
AAGTCCGGAGTTCAAATAAGTTTAAAAAACATTGAAGTGCCCATGTAACAGATGAGTTCTCGTCCGAAACCCTGATACTCCGAAAGAGTTTGTCCAGTTTGTACACGAAGTGCGTCCAGTTTTTGCCGTGACCCTCTCTACTCTTTCGCACATGCTATGCGGGTGAAATGATGATACCATGCCTAGTTTCAACATTTCCAGAATTTATTTTGTAGTGATTTTCAATTTCACGGTCATTTAGCTCTCTAAACAATTAGGTAAATGACCGAAAAACAACAAATGATGTCAGAACATGTTGGAAATTGATGACGTCGCTTTGAATGCTGCATATTGAACACAAAAGAAGTCCGGAGTTCAAATAAGTTTAAAAAACATTCAAGTGCTCATGTAACATATGAGTTCCCGTCCGAAACCCTGATACTCCGAAAGAGTTTGTCCAGTTTGTACACGAAGTGCGTCCATTTTTTGCCGTGACCCTCTCTACTCTTTCGCACATGCTATGCGGGTGAAATGATGATACCATGCCAAGTTTCAACATTTCCAGAATTCATTTTGTAGTGATTTTCAATTTCACGGTCATTTAGCTGTCTAAACAATTAGTTAAATGACAGAAAACAACAAATGATGTCAGAACATGTTGGAAATTGATGAC
>NW_025230360.1:7736-8413 GCF_018294505.1 Triticum aestivum
TTCTCGTCCGAAACCCTGATACTCCGAAAGAGTTTGTCCAGTTTGTACACGAAGTGCGTCCAGTTTTTGCCGTGACCCTCTCTACTCTTTTGCACATGCTATGTGGGCCAAATGATGATACCATGCCAACTTTCAACATTTTCAGAATTCATTTTGTAGTGATTTTAAATTTCACGGTCATTTAGCTCTCTAAACAATTAGGTAAATGACCGAAAAACAACAAATGATGTTAGAACATGTTGGAAATTGATGACGTCGCTTTGAATGCTGCATACTGAACACAAGACAAGTCCGGAGTTCAAATAATTTCAAAAAACATTGAAGTGCCCATGTAACAGATGAGTTCTCTTCCGAAACCCTGATACTTTGAAAGAGTTTGTCCAGTTTGTACACGAAGTGCGTCTAGTTTTTGCCCTGACCCTCTCTACTCTTTCGCACATGCTATGCGGGTCAAATGATGAACCATGCCAAGTTTCAACATTTTCAGAATTCATTTTGTAGTGATTTTCAATTTCACGGTCATTTAGCTCTCTAAACAATTAGGTAAATGACCAAAAACAACAAATGATGTCAGAACATGTTGGAAATAGATGATGTCGCTTTGAATGCTGCATACTGAACAGAAAAGAAGTCCGGACTTCAAATAAGTTTAAAAAACATTGAAGTGCTCCTGTAAC
>NW_025230360.1:9743-10228 GCF_018294505.1 Triticum aestivum
ATGATACCATGCCAAGTTTCAACATTTTCAGAATTCATTTTGTAGTGATTTTCAATTTCACGGTCATTTAGCTCACTAAACAATTAGGTAAATGACTGAAAAAAACAAATGATGTCAGAACATGTTGCAAATTGATGACGTCGCTTTGAATGCTGCATACTGAACACAAAAGAAGTGCGGAGTTCAAATAAGTTTAAAAAACATTGAAGTGCCCGTGTAACAGATGAGTTCTCGTCCGAAACCCTGATACTCCGAAAGAGTTTGTCCAGTTTGTACACGAAGTGCGTCCAGTTTTTGCCGTGACCCTCTCTACTCTTTCGCACATGCTATGCGGTTGAAATGATGATACCATGCCAAGTTTCAAAATTTCCAGAACTCATTTTGTAGTGGTTTTAAATTTCATGGTCATTTAGCTCTCTAAACAATTAGGTAAATGACCGAAAAACAACAAATGATGTCAGAACATGTTGGAAATTGATGACGTC
>NW_025230360.1:13168-14811 GCF_018294505.1 Triticum aestivum
TCTCGTCCGAAACCCTGATACTCCGAAAGAGTTTGTCCAGTTTGTACACGAAGTGCGTCCAGTTTTTGCCGTGACCCTCTCTACTCTTTCGCACATGCTATACGGGTGAAATGATGATACCATGCCAAGTTTCAACATTTTCAGAATTCATTTTGTAGTGATTTTCAATTTCACGGTCATTTAGCTCTCTAGACAATTAGGTAAATGACCGAAAAACAACAAATGATGTCAGAACATGTTGGAAATTGATGACGTCGCTTTGAATGCTGCATACTGAACACAAAAGAAGTCTGGAGTTCAAATAAGTTTAAAAAACATTGAAGTGCCCGTGTAACAGATGAATTCTTGTCCGAAACCCTGATACTCCGAAAGAGTTTGTCCAGTTTGTACACGAAGTGCGTCCAGTTTTTGCCGTGACCCTCTCTACTCTTTTTCACATGCTATGCGGGCCAAATGATGATACCATGCCAACTTTCAACATTTTCAGAATTCATTTTGTAGTGATTTTAAATTTCACGGTCATTTAGCTCTCTAAACAATTAGGTAAATGACCGAAAAACAACAAATGATGTTAGAACATGTTGGAAATTGATGACGTCGCTTTGAATGCTGCATACTGAACACAAAACAAGTCCGGAGTTGAAATAAGTTTAAAAAACATTGAAGTGCCCGTGTAACATATGAGTTCTCGTCCGAAACCCTGATACTCCGAAAGAGTTTGTCCAGTTTGTACACGAAGTGCGTCCAGTTTTTGCCGTGACCATCTCTACTCTTTCGCACATGCTATGCGGGTGAAATGATGATAGCATGCCAAGTTTCAACATTTCCAAAAGTCATTTTGTAGTGGTTTTCAATTTCACGGTCATTTAGCTCTCTAAACAATTAGGTAAATGACCGAAAAACAACAAATGATGTCAGAACATGTTGGAAATTGATGACGTCGCTTTGAATGCTGCATACTGAACACAAAAGAAGTCTGGAGTTCAAATAAGTTTAAAAAAGATTGAAGTGCCCGTGTAACAGATGAATTCTCGTCCGAAACCCTGATACTCCGAAAGAGTTTGTCCAGTTTGTACACGAAGTGCTCCAGTTTTTGCCGTGACCCTCTCTACTCTTTCGCACATGCTATGCGGGTGAAATGATGATACCATGCCAAGTTTCAACATTTCCAGAATTCATTTTGTAGTGATTTTCAATTTCACGGTCATTTAGCTCTCTAAACAATTAGTTAAATGACGGAAAACAACAAATGATGTCAGAACATGCTGGAAATTGATGACGCCGCTTTGAATGCTTCATACTGAACAGAAAAGAAGTCTGGAGTTCAAACAAGTTTAAAAAACATTGAAGTGCCCGTGTAACAGATGAGTTCTCTTCCGAAACCCCGATACTCCGAAAGAGTTTGTCCAGTTTGTACACGAAGTGCGTCCAGTTTTTGCCGTGACCCTCTCTACTCTTTCGCACATGCTATGCGGGTGAAATGATGATACCATGCCAAGTTTCAACATTTCCAGAATTCATTTTGTAGTGATTTTCAATTTCACGGTCATTTAGCTCTCTAAACAATTAGGTAAATGACCGAAAAACAACAAATGATGTCAGAACATGTTGGAAATTGATGACGTCGCTTTGAATGCTGCATA
>NW_025230361.1:0-5500 GCF_018294505.1 Triticum aestivum
TTTTCTGAAATGATGATGTATTTTTCTTAATTCAGCGAACCGTGAGATGGACTTAGAAGAAGAAACTGTCTCCTGATTGCAGTTGATTAATTAGTATATATGTTGTAGACTTGTAGCATACCTACCTCTATATGGTTTTATATTTCAACTTGATTTCTGAATATTCCAAACCACACGCGAAGTCCTTTCTTACAAGAAGAAGTTTCTCTTCATAACAGTGAACAAAACTACTGTCAATCAGCTCAGTTCTAGTGCTGTTGGATTTTTTTTAATTGGCTTCTTGCAGTTTTGAAAATTCAGTTTATTCGGTTACTGAAAATTCAGTTAATTCAGTTAGGCACACAAATTTCAGAACTTTTGTGTGCCCTAGTACTTGGTGTTTGTAGAAAACCAGGAGTGTCAATGGGACTAGAATTCACTTGTTCTTATATGGGTTTGTAAAACTTGTTCATGTACTGAACTACTAATGCCTTGTGATGCTCTGAATTACATGTGATGCCTCTGAATTACTTGTGATCACATTGAGAAAGACTTGTAAAGATGATGATCATCTTTAACAGAAAACAATTTGTGATGATTTTGCTAGTTTGCTGGGTTTTGTCTCCGACCATCGTGTCGTGATGATTTTGCAGGTACCCCGAGAGGCCCTTGAGTTTGCCGGAATGTCGATTAACTTCCGTTCCGGCAAATTCGGGTACTCCATATGTCCTATTTTCAGCAAAGGTCATGCTGAAATTTTCCGTGAATTTTAGCATGACTTTGCTAAAAATAGGACATATGGGGTACTTGTGACTAATGCATAGGCCGGGGTATCTTAGTAGTTAATTAAGTAGGATCAAGTGCCCCGGCGTACTTGTGACTAATGCATGGCTTTTAGGGTGCCTCGGTGTTGATAAAAACCGAAATGATGAAAAGTTAGGCTTTTAGGGTGCCTTGGCGTCGAAAAACCCTCAATGATAAAAGCTTAGATTTTAGGATGCCTCGGTGTCGACAAACCCTAAATGATGAGACCATGATCTTGTTCCTTGACAATAACCAACTTTTTGACCAAACTTTGTTTCTATTTAGAGAGAAACATGGCCCACAACGATGAGGCCGGGGGTTCGGGCGGCAAGGCATTCTGGGAGCTGTCCCAGGAGATGGAGGAACAACCTCACTTGTATGAGGCCGCCGCCTTCCCCACCGATCCTAAGACCGCGGATGGTGCCGCCGAGGATGACCACACTGATGCCACCACTGATGGTGCCGCCGAGGATGCCACCACTGATGATGGCGGCGCACGCACAGATAGCAGCCAGCCGAAGAGGCAACGGAAGGACAGGCGCCCGATCGTGCTCCGCACCCTCAAGGAGGAAGTTACTAAAGTGGACTCCAACGGGAATCCAACGGCGCCCGAACGAATAGTCAAGGGGTACTCGCTTCAGCTCGGGTGCATTGTCCGGAGCACCGTCTCGATCAACACCGAGAACCTGAGGCATCCTGACCGAGGGAATTTGCGCCACCTCCTCTTCACGAAGCTGCACGAACGATACAAGTTCCCCGCTGAATTCGAAAACACAAGCCTCAAAGGGAATAAAGTGAACAATGCTGCCCTCACGAAGATGAGCAAGGCCCTGTCTACTTGGAAAAGCAATGTGAAGAGAATGATCGAGAAAGGTGAGAGTTATGAGAAGATCAAGGAGAAAAATCCTTCGATCACCGAAGATGACTACAACGACTTCAAGATCAATTGCTCGAGCACCGCAAGCTCCCAATCAAGTGAGTGGGGGAAACAAATGCGGGAGCTGAACATAGGGGAACACACACTCGGTCCCGGCGGTTACAGAGTGGCGGAGCCTATATGGGACAAGGAGGAGGCGGACCGTGCCGAGCAAGGCCTACCGCCCCTCTTCGATAATACGGTGACAAGCAGACCAGGAACTTTGTCAGGGCCCGGTACAAGAAGGACCCGAAAACAAAGGAGCTTACCACGGATCCGAAGACCAGGCGGCTTGAGCTTGTTCTGGTATGGAATACACCCCCGCGTAATTAGCTCCATATGGTTGCATTCTAATTAATGAAGCCGAATTTCTAAATGGTTCACATTCCTTCCGCAGGCGACTGAAAGCAGTAGCGCGGGGTCGACTAAGAGCAACCCTTGGGACACTACTCTAAATAGGGGGTTGAATATAATGAAGAACAAGGATAAGCTCAGTAAGCCGACGTCAGCTGGTCGTGTGGCCGGCAAAGGCTTGTCGACAAAATGGGGGTCATACTATACCGCTGGTGTGCGGAAGGAGAAAAAGACCAGCTCGGAAAGCCAGGCGCGAGAGGTTCAAGAACTCAAGGCACAGGTGGCGCGGATTCCGGAGATTGTCCAAGAGCAAGTGGAACAACGACTCGGAGCGACGATCACCGCCCTTGTGCCTACCTTGATCTCGGGGTTGAGTGCGTGGATTGCGGGCGGCCAACAGGGGCCGCCCCCGATTCCTAGCTTCACGGCCAGCAACTCGCATAATGCGATGGCGGGGCCATTGGTGCCTCCGGCGGAGGCGACATTGGTGTCTCCGACGCCGGCACGGGAGCTTAATGCACCCGGGTGTACGCCGGCCGGCACCTCTTCAGCAAGCGGCCGCTCCGTCAACTGCACGCCCGCCGTTGGCGGTGCCTCGACATTAGCCGAGCTCGACGCCATCATCACGGTAACTAATTAAGCCTCTCTCGGACGAGGACTTCATCTCCTTGCCTTTGACTGGGCATCCCTGACGCCCTACATGTTTTCGCAGGGCGCCGCCGACGTTCCGTGCACTCTCCTCCACTTCGTGAACAACGAGTTGGTCGATGTCTCCAAGGGCAAAATCGTTCAACCGGGCAACCCCTTGTTCCACGGTACCCAGATGCCACCCAACTTGTTTAGGGTTCAACTGGTTCGGGTGCTGCCAGGCTGCGACGACTTGTTACCTCCGATTCGACCCGTCGGGGCCGACGATGATGACGTGATGACCCTCAGCGCCTGCCTGAGCTGGCCCCTGCTTTGGCCGAAGAGCCAGATTCGTTTGGGGGCGGGGGACACCACCCCAAAGACAACACCGCCAGTCGTGCTGGCGCCAAGTCGGCCCCATGGCAAGACCGCCGTAACGGTGCCGGACATCCCTATACCACTGGATCCAAACATGCATATGGCACAGGATCAGAACGACGACGACGACGACGATGATACATTTGGCAACGTCGATCAGTACTTTGCCGAGCATGGGTACGATGGCGACTTCATGGGGCCTCCTTCTCAAGAACCAAACCCAACAAAAGACGTGTGCGATCTAGCTTGTACCGCGGAGAAGCCAAGTTGCAACAGGCGCCGTCTGGCGTTCAGCTCTCAGGAGACGCCTCCAGCTGCCGACTTCACCGAGCCTCAGATAGGCGAGGTGCGAAATATTATCAGCCCCAACACACTCAAGAAGGCGGTCTGTGAGCAGAACTCGGTCCCATTACAGGAGAAGAAGAAGGCACGCAAAAGAAAGACTAAGAAGGGTGCGAGCCAGCCGGCACCGAGTACGATCCGTGCTCAGGACGGGCCTCCTTCACCGCAGGATATCTCGAGGAGGGTGCATGTGGCGGGTAGGGCGATGCTACCGACAAATATGCTCAATGCTGCAACCGGTGCTATGCGGAGTCTGCATGACAGTGTTCTTGCTTTGGAGAAGCGGCGTCTCAGGGAGAAGGATGTGGCATACCCGGTTTTCGCGGCCAAGGTGCCAGAGGGCAAGGGCTTTGTGGATAACTCCATCGGGCGTACGATCGTCCTGCGTTTTGATGACATCCACTCTATGTTGAACCTTCATCCGCTGCACTACACCTTCGTTCGGCTATTTTCGCTGAGTATGGAGATGCGGATCATTCGCGACAAGACCCCGGACATCGTGATAGTCGACCCCTTCTACATGCGTGCCAAGATCTTGGGCAGCGCTGGGGACCGGCAAGTCGCGAGTTCTTACCTCGAAGGCGTCATTCTGGCAAACCAAGATAAGGATAACTTCCTGGTGCCTTACTTTCCCGAGTAAGTCCTCCCCTCAACCGGCCCGTAACATATGAATTCTTACTTTTCGATCGTTTTTCTTTTAACATTCCGTGTTTTCTGCAGTGACACACGTTGCACGCTCATCCTCCTAAGCCCCAAATATTCCATGGCCACGTATTTCGACCCGGACCGTCAGTCGAACGTAGACTACACAAATGTCAAGAAGGTTCTTGATGATGTTCTCCCCGGCTATGCCCAATTTGGAGGCACCTTCACCAGGCCTATTCGTAAGTACGGCAAGCACGTGTTCTCCCACAATACGACGTTCTGCTGCGTCAAGCAGCCGCCTGGCGGTCAGAAGGGTGCCTACTACGCCATCCATCACATGCGGGCGATCGTACGGGACCATCATCAACTTCTGCTACCGAGTAAACTCAAAGATTGGGCCGCGAGCGTGTCGGCAATCCAGGACGCGGACCTCCGACAAGAATTCTTTCGCATCCAGTCGGAGTTTGCGGAAATCATCCATCAAGTTGTCCTTCGTACCTCGGGGCAGTTCTACCTCAGAAATCAACCGTCCAACAGTGACATCGACACAATGCTACAAATGCAGGATGACAACGCCCGTTCTTTCATGACTCCCACGATAGACGGCGGCTTCATCCACGCTCCGGTCCCTTGAGTCGAGTTGTCTAGTTCTGAAACATCGATTGGCTCATGTTGTAATTAAACTTTAATGAACTTGTAGTATGTCTCTTTGGTTTCGAGAGTCGTTCAACTTAGATGTAATCGATGCTATTAATGTCTTCCTTTTCTCTTCCGATCTTTCTGTTGCCTAATTATATATTGCTTATGTATTGTCTGTGAATTGGTACTAACGTTTCGTTTGGCTAGTGCATAGCGATGCCGACGTATGTCGTGTACAAGGGTAAGGTTCCCGGAGTCTACGATGACTGGGAGGAGTGTCGGAGACAGGTTCACCGATTCAGCGGTAACAGTTACAAAGGGTACACCACTAGGGCCCAGGCCGAATCTAGATACGCCCGCTATCTAGCGGGAGAGGGGAGGGAGCGTTGGAGGAACCGGATGAAGACGAGTTTCATCGTGATGATGCTCATCGTGATGACCGCAGCTCTCTTCTATGTGATGGTAGTTTAGATGATCGATATCGACTTGTAATGTGAAGACAAACTCGCTACTCGCGGTCTCGAGACTTGTAATATAATGTTCTATCTTTGTTCGGTCTTTTTAATTCGGAGACTAATATGATGAATTGTATTCGGAGACTAATATGATGAATTGTATTCAAAGACTAATCTTCTATTGTATTCGATGAATCTGTTGTTGATGTGTGCTGTCTATATTTTGTCAAACTATACATTTTGTAACCTGTGCAAAAAACAGAAAATAAAAAGATAAAAAAAACCTAATATTCATACTAATGGCGCATCACAGGACAGTGCGCCATTAGTATGACAGTGCATACTAATGGCGCATCACTGG
>NW_025230361.1:8505-14806 GCF_018294505.1 Triticum aestivum
CGAGATACCTAACGGGTATTCGGTACACCGTGCCACGTACCTACCGCATCACAGACCACCCCTACGGTCAGCGCTGTCCACGGCCTCCAGTAGGCTACAAACACCAGAAACTACTTGCAACTCCTGGACGGAGAACTAGGGTGAATAAGAAGTCGAGAGGGTCCATTGGTTTCGGGCCCAATGCATGGTAGTAGCTGAATCTTAAATCACACATACAGATCTCAGTGCTTAAGGTCAGCTTCAATGAAACAACCCACCATGTACTCCTACATGGCCTCTCATCGATAGCTTTACCAAATCGTGTTCACCACACCACTCTCATTACCGACATAATCATTTCACTCTAGCCCATCACCCAGATGAACCAGACCTGACACGACTCTAAGCATAGCAGGCATAGCAAGGTAGGAACAACACATACATAGGGCTCAATCAACTCCTACACATGCTAGTGGGTTTCATCTAGTTACTGTGGCAATGACAGGTCATGCAGAGGAAATGGGTTCAACTACCGTAGCACACAGCAGTTTGAATCGCGTTGTCTTAATGCAGTAAAAGAGAGCAGGAGCGAGAACATGGGATTGTATCGATATGATCAAATGGTTGGTTGCTTGCCTGATGGTTCGTTGCACGGATACGGTTCTTCGTTAGGGTAGTCACGGTACTCCTCGGGGACAGATCCTGTCGCAAAGGATAACGATACACAGGAATCACCAAACAATGTGCAACAATATGATGCATGCATGAAACATGGCAATATGAGTGTGTTGGGCTAATGCAACTAAAGCCAGAAGTGTTTGAACAAATTTGAATCAAAGATTCAAATTTCAAATTCAAATATGGCCCTTTAAAGTGCTTTTTCTTGTTCTGTTTAAAACATCAATTTAACTTGTTTGATCATGCATGAAAATAGTACAGATGGATAGATTGGATTTTTCTGATCATTTTTCATATATAATTTGTCCAATTTGGAGTTACAGAATAAAAGTTATGAATTTTTGAAGTTTAATTAATATTCTGGAATTTCCTGATTTAATTTAAATCCAGAAGTTTTGGTCGTTTCGGCCACCAAATGAACCGCGGAGGCCACCGGAGTGAAGCTGAGGACGACCCGCGGCTCTTGGCGGAGTCCGTTGGGGTCGGGGTGGCCGGAGTCGACGGCGGCGAGCTCGGTTGCGGCCGCCGGGGTTCGGTCGTGCACGGGAAGGGTGTTGCAGGGGGTTTGGGGTAGCGTTGGTGCGTTCTACGTGCTCCTGGTGGTGTGTGGAGCACGATGGTGTGCTCGGTTGGGCGCTACGGCGACCGTGGCCACGACGGTGACATCGCCGGCGGCGTGAAGCTTTCGGCCGCGGTGGGGCTAGGGCCTAGGGGTCGGGAGAGAGCAGGGAATAAGGGGGAAACGGTGGCGTAGCTCACCGCGGTTGCAGTGGGCGTCGAAACGGGCTCGGGGGCGCGCTGGAGACGGCGAATTCGTCGGCGACGGTGATCGGAGCCCGAAGAGGGGAACGGCGACGTGGCGGCGATGCAGGGCTTCCGGGGACTCGTGGAGCGGTGGGGAGGAAGAGGGAGTCGAGGCGGAGCTCCTGAGCTAATCGGGGGAGCGAGGGGTGGTCGGAGGCAGTGGCTAAGGCGAACGGCGGCGACGGTCGTGTTCGGCCGAGCGAGAGAGAGAGCGAGAGAGAGGAAGGAGAGAGCCAGGGAGAGTGAGAGAGAGCAGGGGGGATCGGGACGGGCTGCGGGCGTCGTCCACGCGGCCAGGAGGGCGTCGGCAAGCAGGAGGTGGCCGCGCGGCCGCGCGCGCGCGAGCACGCAGCAGCTTCGGGGCGTGGGGAGGAAGACGACGGGGAGCTACAGTGCTGGGCTGGGTCGGTTGCTGGCTGGGCCGGCCGACTGGCTGGGCCGCACAGGTAAGTCTTCCCCTTTCTTTTCTGTTTTCTGTTTTTTTTATTTAATATATCTGCAACTTTGTTGAATTAAATAAAATACCTAGGCAACTCCAAAAATCACCAAACTACTCCTGGCTCATAGTTGGATTATTTCCAACATGAAACATTTTAGTTTGGAGATATTTGAGCATTTAAATATTTTATATTATTTTAAATGCCCAAATTCAAATAGTTATGATTTAATTCAAAAACCCTAGGATGGCCTAGGAAAATGTGCACCACTTTTGGCAGAGGTTCTGAACCAAGGCAAAAATGATGGGCATTTTAGAAGGGCATTTCAGGTTCATTGAAAATTATTTTAGTAACCCTAGTTGGTTACAGAGGGGACTGGGGGTTCTGTCATCCCCATTTCAAGTTTCTGATGAAAGAGTAAACATGATGCAACACTCTAATGCATGACTAGCTAGGGTGTGACAACTCACCCCCACTCAAAAGAATCTCGTCCCGAGATTTGGGTTCCTCCGAGAAGAAGGCGGGATACTCGAGTCGAAGACGATCCTCCCTTTCCCAAGTTGCTTCATCTTCAGAATGGTGCGACCATTGAACCTTGAGAAACTTGATATTATGACGTCGGGTGGTACGCTCGGCTTGATCGAGGATACGAATGGGGTACTCCCGGTATGTAAGATTATCTTGGAGATCAAGCGTTTCGTGGTCCACTTCACGGATAGGATCCGAGAAGCAACGCCTGAGTTGAGAGACGTGGAAGACATCGTGAACTCTGGAGAGGTGCGGAGGTAGTTCCAACTGGTAGGCAACTTCTCCTCGTTTGGCAAGAATGCGAAAAGGTCCAATGTAACGAGGAGCCAATTTGCCTTTGATACCGAAACGATGGGTTCCCTTCAGAGGGGTGACCCGAAGATAAGCCTTCTCGTCAACCTCGAAAGTCATAGCCTTATGTTTTCGGTCATATTGACTCTTTTGACGAGATTGGGCTGTTTTCAACTTTTCACGAACGATACAAACTTGTTCTTCTGCTTCCTGAATCATATCCGGGCCAAAGAATTGTCTTTCCCCGGTCTCTGACCAGTTAAGGGGTGTTCGACATCGTCGTCCATAGAGAACTTCAAAAGGGGCTTTACCCAAGCTAGATTGATAGCTGTTGTTGTAAGCGAATTCGGCAAATGGAAGGCACTTCTCCCAGTCCATTCCGAAAGAGATAACAGAGGCTCGAAGCATGTCTTCTAGAATTTGGTTGACGCGTTCCACTTGACCACTTGACTAAGGGTGGAAAGCGGTGCTAAAGGAGAGACGAGTTCCCATAGCATTTTGGAAACTCTCCCAAAATCGAGAGGTGAAAAGACTTCCTCGATCCGAATTGATTTCCAAAGGAACACCATGGAGGGACACTATTCGGGAGATGTATAAGTCTGCCAGCTGACTAGCGGTTATACTCTCACGAACAGGTAAGAAATGAGCTACTTTGGAAAGACGATCGACCACGACGAAAATAGCATTATTCCCTCTTTTGGTTCTGGGAAAACCGGTAATGAAATCCACACCAATTTTATCCCATTTCCATTCAGGAATGGCTAAGGGTTGAAGGGTGCCAGCAGGCCGTTGATGCTCTGCTTTTACACGACGGCAGACGTCGCAATTGGCAATATACTGAGCAATTTCTCTCTTCATCCTAGTCCACCAGAACCTCTGGCGTAGGTCCTGATACATTTTTGTGCTACCGGGATGAATGGTGAGAGGAGATTCATGGGCCTCCTTAAGGATCAATCGCCTCAGGTTGCGCACCTTGGGAACCACTAGTCGATCCCCGAAGTATACGACTCCTTGATCATTAACGGAGAAGCAATTCGCAATTCCTTTCTGAATGTTCCTCTTGATGCGGGAGATTCCCGGATCTACCTTCTGTGCTTTGATAATCTGATCCGTAAGGGTAGGTTTTGCCACCAAGGTGGAGAGAAAACCTTGAGGAACAATGTGAAGGTTAAGCTTCCGAAATTCCTCATGGAGAAGCGGTTGACTTTGTTGTAACATCAGGTTGTTACAATAAGATTTACGACTTAGCGCATCAGCCATGACGTTGGCTTTCCCTGGGGTATAGGTTATCCCTAAGTCGAAGTCTGTGATCAATTCAACCCAACGTCTTTGCCTGAGATTCAGATCCGGTTGGGTGAAGATGTACTTCAGACTTTGGTGATCAGTAAATATTTCGCAACGATTACCGAGAAGGTAATGTCGCCAGGTCTTAAGTGCATAGACTACGGCGGCAAGCTCTAGATCATGGGTAGGATAGTTCTCCTCATGTGGGTGCAATTGCCGTGAAGCGTAAGCAATTACGTGTCGATCTTGCATAAGAATGCAACCTAGTCCTTGTCGCGAGGCGTCGCAGTAGATAACAAAGTCCTTGGAGAAGTCTGGCGGTACCAGCAGGGGAGCAGAGGTCAGGCGTCTTTTCAGTTCCTGAAAACTGTGCTCACATTGTGGAGTCCATTCGAACTTCTTATCTTTCTTGAGGAGTTCGGTTAGAGGTTTGGCAACCTTGGAGAAGTTCTCGACAAAGCGACGGCAATAGCTCGCTAAGCCTAGAAAACTCCGAACTTGCTTGACCGATTCGGGTGGAGTCCAATCAAGAACGGCTTGAACTCGCTCAGGGTTAACCGCAATACCTTTACCAGATATTACATGACCCAGATAGGTCACTTCTGACAACCAGAATTCACATTTAGAGAATTTGGCATAAAGGCGATGCTCTCGAAGTTTCTTCAACACTAGCCTTAGATGTTCGGCATGTTCTTCCTCGTTCTTGGAGTAGATGAGTATATCATCGAGATAAACTACGACGAATTTATCCAAATACTCCATGAAGATTGAGTTCATTAACCGAGAAAAAGTGGCTGGAGCGTTGGTTAAACCGAAGGACATGACGGTGTACTCGTATTGGCCATAACGAGTAACAAAGGCCGTTTTAGGAATGTCCCCGTTTCTGATTTTGATTTGATGGTAGCCCAACCTCAAATCCATCTTGGAGAAGACTGAGGATCCAGCGAGCTGATCATACAGATCGTTGATCCTGGGAAGTGGATATTTGTTTTTGATTGTGACCAAATTGACAGGTCGGTAATCTATAACCATCCGGTCCGTACCATCTTTCTTCTTGACGAATAGGACGGGGCAAGCCCACGGAGATGAGCTAGGTCGGATGAAACCCTTTTTCAAGGATTCATCGAGTTGTTTCTTAAGCTCGGCTAGTTCTAGAGGTGCCATTTTGTAAGGTCTTCTAGCAATCGGAACGGTTCCGGGGATGAGGTCTATTACGAACTCAACATCCCTGTCAGGTGGAACACCTGGCAATTCCTCTGGAAAAACATCCGGAAAGTCACGGACTACCGGAACGTCCTCAAGGTCTGGCAAAGGACTGGCGTTAAGAGAATATAATTGTCGCTTGGCTATTCGAGTCAAAACATTGACTATCTTCCCCGAAGGATGGGTGAGTTGAACGGTCCTAGAGAAGCAATCAATTTTGGCTTGATGAGCTGACATCCAGTCCATACCAAAAATGATATTAATATCTGAAGATTTAAGGGCTATCAAAGATGCGAGGAAAACAAGTCTATCGACTTGGATTTCATTTCCATGGCTTACTCTAGAAGTTTGCCATTTGGATCCCGGAGTTTGAATTACCATAGAGGTTGGCAAGTCACAGAATGCAACGTTATGCAAACGAGCATAATTTTCAGATATAAAAGAATGAGAGGCTCCTGTATCGAAAAGAACAGATGCCGGGTGGCAATTAACAAGAAGCGTACCGAGAACGACGTTGGGATCTTCTTGAGCTTCTTCGGCAGAGATACAATTGACCTGGCCACGTGAAGCGGTGACCGGTTTAGCGTGGAATACTTTCCCTGTCGGCTTGCCACGGCCAACAGCTTTAGCAGATTGATTGGGGTTGGTCTGGGGGCACTCCCGCATATAGTGACCAGATTCCCCACACTTGAAACAAGTCACGGAACTGGTACGTGGAGGAGCATTATTGGTTGGACCCCCATAGGACTTGGCTGGAGCAGACTGTTGAACAGGGCGAGGCGCCTGGAAAGATGGCCTCGGTGTGAACCTGGGTGGCAGGGCGGTGTTGGGTACCCACACACGGCGCTTCTGAGGACCAGCACCGGATGAGGAACCCGTGTCACGTCCATGCTTGCGTGTTGCGTCATAGTCAGTCTGACCAGTTTCAGCACTGATGGCTTTGTTGACAAGTTTCGAAAAGGATGTGCACTCATGCAGACGGAGGTCGCGGCGAAGCTCAGGACTAAGGCCCTTGCGGAACCTTGCTTGCTTCTTAGCGTCAGTAGAAACTTCCTCGGTTGCATATCGTGCAAGATTACCAAACTCCCTGCTATAGA
>NW_025230362.1:0-14806 GCF_018294505.1 Triticum aestivum
GCTCATTGCTCGCGCGTCTTGGGGCGGCTTTGTGGCGCGAAGAGCGCGTTCTGAAAGGGGTGGAAAAAACTCGTGTTGCTGCGGTATGGAGGGAGGGGTGGAAACCGTGGAAAACTCGTCTCCGTGATTGAGCGGGAGAGTAAGTAGTATAGGACATTATCCATTGTTAGGGAACGGTTGTAATGGTAGTGAGAGTGTAGAATCGTCTTTGGAGCGGACCTGGGAGTGGCAAGCATAAGGGAAGAAGACAGGGAAACATGCCTGATGCGATCATACCAGCACTAAAGCACCGGATCCCATCAGAACTCCGAAGTTAAGCGTGCTTGGGCGAGAGTAGTACTAGGATGGGTGACCTCCTGGGAAGTCCTCGTGTTGCATTCCTTTTATAATTATTTTTTGCGCCTTGTGACAAACATGTCGCACGTGCGCGATATATATTAATCCCGTTATATTATGTTTGACGTTTGCGATATGTTTAAGCTCGACGCTCATTGCTCGCGCGTCTTGGGGCGGCTTTGTGGCGCGAAGAGCGCGTTCTGAAAGGGGTGGAAAAAACTCGTGTTGCTGCGGTATGGAGGGAGGGGTGGAAACCGTGGAAAACTCGTCTCCGTGATTGAGCGGGAGAGTAAGTAGTATAGGACATTATCCATTGTTAGGGAACGGTTGTAATGGTAGTGAGAGTGTAGAATCGTCTTTGGAGCGGACCTAGGAGTGGCAAGCATAAGGGACGAAGACGGGGAAACATGTCGGATGCGATCATACCAGCACTAAAGCACTGGGCGAGAGTAGTACTAGGATGGGTGACCTCCTGGGAAGTCCTCGTGTTGCATTCCTTTTATAATTATTTTTTGCGCCTTGTGACAAACATGTCGCACGTGCGCGATATATATTAATCCCGTTATATTATGTTTGACGTTTGCGATATGTTTAAGCTCGATGCTCATTGCTCGCGCGTCTTGGGGCGGCTTTGTGGCGCGAAGTGCGCGTTCTGAAAGGGGTGGAAAAAACTCGTGTTGCTGCTGTATGGAGGGAGGGTTCGAAACCGTGGAAAACTCGTCTCCGTGATTGAGCGGGAGAGTAAGTAGTATAGGACATTATCCATTGTTAGGGAACGGTTGTAATGGTAGTGAGAGTGTAGAATCGTCTTTGGAGCGGACCTGGGAGTGGCAAGCATAAGGGAAGAAGACGGGGAAACATGCCTGATGCGATCATACCAGCACTAAAGCACCGGATCCCATCAGAACTCCGAAGTTAAGCGTGCTTGGGCGAGAGTAGTACTAGGATGGGTGACCTCCTGGGAAGTCCTCGTGTTGCATTCCTTTTATAATTATTTTTTGCGCCTTGTGACAAACATGTCGCACGTGCGCGATATATATTAATCCCGTTATATTATGTTTGACGTTTGCGATATGTTTAAGCTCGATGCTCATTGCTCGCGCGTCTTGGGGCGGCTTTGTGGCGCGAAGAGCGCGTTCTGAAAGGGGTGGAAAAAACTCGTGTTGCTGCGGTATGGAGGGAGGGGTGGAAACCGTGGAAAACTCGTCTCCGTGATTGAGCGGGAGAGTAAGTAGTATAGGACATTATCCATTGTTAGGGAACGGTTGTAATGGTAGTGAGAATGTAGAATCGTCTTTGGAGCGGACCTGGGAGTGGCAAGCATAAGGGACGAAGACGGGGAAACATGTCGGATGCGATGATACCAGCACTAAAGCACCGGATCCCAGTTAAGCGTGCTTGGGCGAGAGTAGTACTAGGATGGGTGACCTCCTGGGAAGTCCTCGTGTTGCATTCCTTTTATAATTATTTTTTGCGCCTTGTGACAAACATGTCGCACGTGCGCGATATATATTAATCCCGTTATATTATGTTTGACGTTTGCGATATGTTTAAGCTCGATGCTCATTGCTCGCGCGTCTTGGGGCGGCTTTGTGGCGCGAAGAGCGCGTTCTGAAAGGGGTGGAAAAAACTCGTGTTGCTGCGGTATGGAGGGAGGGGTGGAAACCGTGGAAAACTCGTCTCCGTGATTGAGCGGGAGAGTAAGTAGTATAGGACATTATCCATTGTTAGGGAACGGTTGTAATGGTAGTGAGAATGTAGAATCGTCTTTGGAGCGGACCTGGGAGTGGCAAGCATAAGGGACGAAGACGGGGAAACATGTCGGATGCGATCATACCAGCACTAAAGCACCGGATCCCATCAGAACTCTGAAGTTAAGCGTGCTTGGGCGAGAGTAGTACTAGGATGGGTGACCTCCTGGGAAGTCCTTGTGTTGCATTCCTTTTATAATTATTTTTTGCGCCTTGTGACAAACATGTCGCACGTGCGCGATATATATTAATCCCGTTATATTATGTTTGACGTTTGCGATATGTTTAAGCTCGATGCTCATTGCTCGCGCGTCTTGGGGCGGCTTTGTGGCGCGAAGAGCACGTTCTGAAAGGGGTGGAAAAAACTCGTGTTGCTGCGGTATGGAGGGAGGGGTGGAAACCGTGGAAAACTCGTCTCCGTGATTGAGCGGGAGAGTAAGTAGTATAGGACATTATCCATTGTTAGGGAACGGTTGTAATGGTAGTGAGACTGTAGAATCGTCTTTGGAGCGGACCTGGGAGTGGCAAGCATAAGGGACGAACACGGGGAAACATGTCGGATGCGATCATACCAGCACTAAAGCACCGGATCCCATCAGAACTCCGAAGTTAAGCGTGCTTGGGCGAGAGTAGTACTAGGATGGGCGACCTCCTGGGAAGTCCTCGTGTTGCATTCCTTTTATAATTATTTTTTGCGCCTTGTGACAAACATGTCGCACGTGCGCGATATATATTAATCCCGTTATATTATGTTTGACGTTTGCGATATGTTTAAGCTCGATGCTCATTGCTCGCGCGTCTTGGGGCGGCTTTGTGGCGCGAAGAGCGCGTTCTGAAAGGGGTGGAAAAAACTCGTGTTGCTGCGGTATGGAGGGAGGGGTGGAAACCGTGGAAAACTCGTCTCCGTGATTGAGCGGGAGAGCAAGTAGTATAGGACATTATCCATTGTTAGGGAACGGTTGTAATGGTAGTGAGAATGTAGAATCGTCTTTGGAGCGGACCTGGGAGTGGCAAGCATAAGGGACGAAGACGGGGAAACATGTCGGATGCGATCATACCAGCACTAAAGCACCGGATCCCATCAGAACTCCGAAGTTAAGCGTGCTTGGGCGAGAGTAGTACTAGGATGGGTGACCTCCTGGGAAGTCCTTGTGTTGCATTCCTTTTATAATTATTTTTTGCGCCTTGTGACAAACATGTCGCACGTGCGCGATATATATTAATCCCGTTATATTATGTTTGACGTTTGCGATATGTTTAAGCTCGATGCTCATTGCTCGCGCGTCTTGGGGCGGCTTTGTGGCGCGAAGAGCACGTTCTGAAAGGGGTGGAAAAAACTCGTGTTGCTGCGGTATGGAGGGAGGGGTGGAAACCGTGGAAAACTCGTCTCCGTGATTGAGCGGGAGAGTAAGTAGTATAGGACATTATCCATTGTTAGGGAACGGTTGTAATGGTAGTGAGACTGTAGAATCGTCTTTGGAGCGGACCTGGGAGTGGCAAGCATAAGGGACGAAGACGGGGAAACATGTCGGATGCGATCATACCAGCACTAAAGCACCGGATCCCATCAGAACTCCGAAGTTAAGCGTGCTTGGGCGAGAGTAGTACTAGGATGGGTGACCTCCTGGGAAGTCCTTGTGTTGCATTCCTTTTATAATTATTTTTTGCGCCTTGTGACAAACATGTCGCACGTGCGCGATATATATTAATCCCGTTATATTATGTTTGACGTTTGCGATATGTTTAAGCTCGATGCTCATTGCTCACGCGTCTTGGGGCGGCTTTGTGGCGTGAAGAGCGCGTTCTGAAAGGGGTGGAAAAAACTCGTGTTGCTGCGGTATGGAGGGAGGGGTGGAAATCGTGGAAAACTCGTCTCCGTGATTGAGCGGGAGAGTAAGTAGTATAGGACATTATCCATTGTTAGGGAACGGTTGTAATGGTAGTGAGACTGTAGAATCGTCTTTGGAGCGGACCTGGGAGTGGCAAGCATAAGGGACGAAGACGGGGAAACATGTTGGATGCGATCATACCAGCACTAAAGCACCGGATCCCATCAGAACTCCAAAGTTAAGCGTGCTTGGGCGAGAGTAGTACTAGGATGGGTGACCTCCTGGGAAGTCCTCGTGTTGCATTCCTTTTATAATTACTTTTTGCGCCTTGTGACAAACATGTCGCATGTGCGCGATATATATTAATCCCGTTATATTATGTTTGACGTTTGCGATATGTTTAAGCTCGATGCTCATTGCTCGCGCGTCTTGGGGCGGCTTTGTGGCGCGAAGAGTGCGTTCTGAAAGGGGTGGAAAAAACTCGTGTTGCTGCGGTATGGAGGGAGGGGTGGAAACCGTGGAAAACTCGTCTCCGTGATTGAGCGGGAGAGTAAGTAGTATAGGACATTATCCATTGTTAGGGAACGGTTGTAATGGTAGTGAGAGTGTAGAATCGTCTTTGGAGCGGACCTGGGAGTGGCAAGCATAAGGGACGAAGACGGGGAAACATGTCGGATGCGATCATACCAGCACTAAAGCACCGGATCCCATCAGAACTCCGAAGTTAAGCGTGCTTGGGCGAGAGTAGTACTAGGATGGGTGACCTCCTGGGAAGTCCTCGTGTTGCATTCCTTGTATAATTTTTTTTTTGCGCCTTGTGACAAACATGTCGCACGTGCGCGATATATATTAATCCCGTTATATTATGTTTGACGTTTGCGATATGTTTAAGCTCGATGCTCATTGCTCGCGCGTCTTGGGGCGGCTTTGTGGCGCGAAGAGCGCGTTCTGAAAGGGGTGGAAAAAACTCGTGTTGCTGCGGTATGGAGGGAGGGATGGAAACCGTGGAAAACTCGTCTCCGTGATTGAGCGGGAGAGTAAGTAGTATAGGACATTATCCATTGTTAGGGAACGGTTGTAATGGTAGTGAGAGTGTAGAATCGTCTTTGGAGCGGACCTGGGAGTGGCAAGCATAAGGGACGAAGACGGGGAAACATGTCGGATGCGATCATACCAGCACTAAAGCATTGGATGCCATCAGAACTCCGAAGTTAAGCGTGCTTAGGCCAGAGTAGTACTAGGATGGGTGACCTCCTGGGAAGTCCTCGTGTTGCATTCCTTTTATAATAATTTTTTGCGCCTTGTGACAAACATGTCGCACGTGCGCGATATATATTAATCCCGTTATATTATGTTTGACGTTTGCGATATGTTTAAGCTCGATGCTCATTGCTCGCGCGTCTTGGGGCGGCTTTGTGGCGCGAAGAGCGCGTTCTGAAAGGGGTGGAAAAAACTCGTGTTGCTGCGGTATGGAGGGAGGGGTGGAAACCGTGGAAAACTCGTCTCCGTGATTGAGCGGGAGAGTAAGTAGTATAGGACATTATCCATTGTTAGGGAACGGTTGTAATGGTAGTGAGACTGTAGAATCGTCTTTGGAGCGGACCTGGGAGTGGCAAGCATAAGGGACGAAGACGGGGAAACATGTCGGATGCGATCATACCAGCACTAAAGCACCGGATCCCATCAGAACTCCGAAGTTAAGCGTGCTTGGGCGAGAGTAGTACTAGGATGGGTGACCTCCTGGGAAGTCCTCGTGTTGCATTCCTTTTATAATTATTTGTTGCGCCTTGTGACAAACATGTCGCACGTGCGCGATATATATTAATCCCGTTATATTATGTTTGACGTTTGCGATATGTTTAAGCTCGATGCTCATTGCTCGCGCGTCTTGGGGCGGCTTTGTGGCGCGAAGAGCGCGTTCTGAAAGGGGTGGAAAAAACTCGTGTTGCTGCGGTATGGAGGGAGGGGTGGAAACCGTGGAAAACTCGTCTCCGTGATTGAGCGGGAGAGTAAGTAGTATAGGACATTATCCATTGTTAGGGAACGGTTGTAATGGTAGTGAGAATGTAGAATCGTCTTTGGAGCGGACCTGGGAGTGGCAAGCATAAGGGACGAAGACGGGGAAACATGTCGGATGCGATCATACCAGCACTAAAGCACCGGATTCCATCAGAACTCCGAAGTTAAGCGTGCTTGGGCGAGAGTAGTACTAGGATGGGTGACCTCCTGGGAAGTCCTCGTGTTGCATTCCTTTTATAATTATTTTTTGCGCCTTGTGACAAACATGTCGCACGTGCGCGATATATATTAATCCCGTTATATTATGTTTGACGTTTGCGATATGTTTAAGCTCGATGCTCATTGCTCGCGCGTCTTGGGGCGGCTTTGTGGCGCGAAGAGCGCGTTCTGAAAGGGGTGGAAAAAACTCGTGTTGCTGCGGTATGGAGGGAGGGGTGGAAACCGTGGAAAACTCGTCTCCGTGATTGAGCGGGAGAGTAAGTAGTATAGGACATTATCCATTGTTAGGGAACGATTGTAATGGTAGTGAGAATGTAGAATCGTCTTTGGAGCGGACCTGGGAGTGGCAAGCATAAGGGACGAAGACGGGGAAACATGTTGGATGCGATCATACCAGCACTAAAGCACCGGATCCCATCAGAACTCCGAAGTTAAGCGTGCTTGGGCGAGAGTAGTACTAGGATGGGTGACCTCCTGGGAAGTCCTCGTGTTGCATTCCTTTTATAATTATTTTTTGCGCCTTGTGACAAACATGTCGCACGTGCGCGATATATATTAATCCCGTTATATTATGTTTGACGTTTGCGATATGTTTAAGCTCGATGCTCATTGCTCACGCGTCTTGGGGCGGCTTTGTGGCGCGAAGAGCGCGTTCTGAAAGGGGTGGAAAAAACTCGTGTTGCTGCGGTATGGAGGGAGGGGTGGAAACCGTGGAAAACTCGTCTCCGTGATTGAGCGGGAGAGTAAGTAGTATAGGACATTATCCATTGTTAGGGAACGGTTGTAATGGTAGTGAGACTGTAGAATCGTCTTTGGAGCGGACCTGGGAGTGGCAAGCATAAGGGACGAAGACGGGGAAACATGTCGGATGCGATCATACCAGCACTAAAGCACCGGATCCCATCAGAACTCCGAAGTAAAGCGTGCTTGGGCGAGAGTAGTACTAGGATGGGTGACCTCCTGGGAAGTCCTCGTGTTGCATTCCTTTTATAATTATTTTTTGCGCCTTGTGACAAACATGTCGCACGTGCGCGATATATATTAATCCCGTTATATTATGTTTGACGTTTGCGATATGTTTAAGCTCGATGCTCATTGCTCGCGCGTCTTGGGGCGGCTTTGTGGCGCGAAGAGCGCGTTCTGAAAGGGGTGGAAAAAACTCGTGTTGCTGCGGTATGGAGGGAGGGGTGGAAACCGTGGAAAACTCGTCTCCGTGATTGAGCGGGAGAGTAAGTAGTATAGGACATTATCCATTGTTAGGGAACGGTTGTAATGGTAGTGAGAGTGTAGAATCATCTTTGGAGCGGACCTGGGAGTGGCAAGCATAAGGGACGAAGACGGGGAAACATGTCGGATGCGATCATACCAGCACTAAAGCACCGGATCCCATCAGAACTCCGAAGTTAAGCGTGCTTGGGCGAGAGTAGTACTAGGATGGGTGACCTCCTGGGAAGTCCTCGTGTTGCATTCCTTTTATAATTATTTTTTGCGCCTTGTGACAAACATGTCGCACGTGCGCGATATATATTAATCCCGTTATATTATGTTTGACGTTTGCGATATGTTTAAGCTCGATGCTCATTGCTCGCGCGTCTTGGGGCGGCTTTGTGGCGCGAAGAGCGCGTTCTGAAAGGGGTGGAAAAAACTCGTGTTGCTGCGGTATGGAGGGAGGGGTGGAAACCGTGGAAAACTCGTCTCCGTGATTGAGCGGGAGAGTAAGTAGTATAGGACATTATCCATTGTTAGGGAACGGTTGTAATGGTAGTGAGAATGTAGAATCGTCTTTGGAGCGGACCTGGGAGTGGCAAGCATAAGGGACGAAGACGGGGAAACATGGTGGATGCGATCATACCAGCACTAAAGCACCGGATCCCATCAGAACTCCGAAGTTAAGCGTGCTTGGGCGAGAGTAGTACTAGGATGGGTGACCTCCTGGGAAGTCCTCGTGCTGCATTCCTTTTATAATTACTTTTTGCGCCTTGTGACAAACATGTCGCACGTGCGCGATATATATTAATCCCGTTATATTATGTTTGACGTTTGCGATATGTTTAAGCTCGATGCTCATTGCTCGCGCGTCTTGGGGCGGCTTTGTGGCGTGAAGAGCGCGTTCTGAAAGGGGTGGAAAAAACTCGTGTTGCTGCGGTATGGAGGAAGGGGTGGAAACCGTGGAAAACTCGTCTCCGTGATTGAGCGGGAGAGTAAGTAGTATAGGACATTATCCATTGTTAGGGAACGGTTGTAATGGTAGTGAGACTGTAGAATCGTCTTTGGAGCGGACCTGGGAGTGGCAAGCATAAGGGACGAAGACGGGGAAACATGTCGGATGCGATCATACCAGCACTAAAGCACCGGATCCCATCAGAACTCCGAAGTTAAGCGTGCTTGGGCGAGAGTAGTACTAGGATGGGTGACCTCCTGGGAAGTCCTCGTGTTGCATTCCTTGTATAATTATTTTTTGCGCCTTGTGACAAACATGTCGCACGTGCGCGATATATATTAATCCCGTTATATTATGTTTGACGTTTGCGATATGTTTAAGCTCGATGCTCATTGCTCGCGCGTCTTGGGGCGGCTTTGTGGCGCGAAGAGCGCGTTCTGAAAGGGGTGGAAAAAACTCGTGTTGCTGCGGTATGGAGGGAGGGGTGGAAACCGTGGAAAACTCGTCTCCGTGATTGAGCGGGAGAGTAAGTAGTATAGGACATTATCCATTGTTAGGGAACGGTTGTAATGGTAGTGAGAGTGTAGAATCGTCTTTGGAGCGGACCTGGGAGTGGCAAGCATAAGGGACGAAGACGGGGAAACATGTCGGATGCGATCATACCAGCACTAAAGCATCGGATCCCATCAGAACTCCGAAGTTAAGCGTGCTTGGGCCAGAGTAGTACTAGGATGGGTGACCTCCTGGGAAGTCCTCGTGTTGCATTCCTTTTATAATTATTTTTTGCGCCTTGTGACAAACATGTCGCACGTGCGCGATATATATTAATCCCGTTATATTATGTTTGACGTTTGCGATATGTTTAAGCTCCATGCTCATTGCTCGCGCGTCTTGGGGCGGTTTGTGGCGCGAAGAGCGCGTTCTGAAAGGGGTGGAAAAAACTCGTGTTGCTGCGGTATGGAGGGAGGGGTGGAAACCGTGGAAAACTCGTCTACGTGATTGAGCGGGAGAGTAAGTAGTATAGGACATTATCCATTGTTAGGGAACGGTTGTAATGGTAGTGAGACTGTAGAATCGTCTTTGGAGCGGACCTGGGAGTGGCAAGCATAAGGGACGAAGACGGGGAAACATGTCGGATGCGATCATACCAGCACTAAAGCACCGGATCCCATCAGAACTCCGAAGTTAAGCGTGCTTGGGCGAGAGTAGTACTAGGATGGGTGACCTCCTGGGAAGTCCTCGTGTTGCATTCCTTTTATAATTATTTTTTGCGCCTTGTGACAAACATGTCGCACGTGCGCGATATATATTAATCCCGTTATATTATGTTTGACGTTTGCGATATGTTTAAGCTCGATGCTCATTGCTCGCGCGTCTTGGGGCGGCTTTGTGGCGCGAAGAGCGCGTTCTGAAAGGGGTGGAAAAAACTCGTGTTGCTGCGGTATGGAGGGAGGGGTTGAAACCGTGGAAAACTCGTCTCCGTGATTGAGCGGGAGAGTAAGTAGTATAGGACATTATCCATTGTTAGGGAACGGTTGTAATGGTAGTGAGAATGTAGAATCGTCTTTGGAGCGGACCTGGGAGTGGCAAGCATAAGGGACGAAGACGGGGAAACATGTCGGATGCGATCATACCAGCACTAAAGCACCGGATCTCATCAGAACTCCGAAGTTAAGCGTGCTTGGGCGAGAGTAGTACTAGGATGGGTGACCTCCTGGGAAGTCCTCGTGTTGCATTCCTTTTATAATTGTTTTTTGCGCCTTGTGACAAACATGTCGCACGTGCGCGATATATATTAATCCCGTCATATTATGTTTGACGTTTGCGATATGTTTAAGCTCGATGCTCATTGCTCGCGCGTCTTGGGGCGGCTTTGTGGCGCGAAGAGCGCGTTCTGAAAGGGGTGGAAAAAACTCGTGTTGCTGCGGTATGGAGGGAGGGGTGGAAACCGTGGAAAACTCGTCTCCGTGATTGAGCGGGAGAGTAAGTAGTATAGGACATTATCCATTGTTAGGGAACGGTTGTAATGGTAGTGAGAATGTAGAATCGTCTTTGGAGCGGACCTGGAAGTGGCAAGCATAAGGGACGAAGACGGGGAAACATGTCGGATGGGATCATACCAGCACTAAAGCACCGGATCCCATCAGAACTCCGAAGTTAAGCGTGCTTGGGCGAGAGTAGTACTAGGATGGGTGACCTCCTGGGAAGTCCTCGTGTTGCATTCCTTTTATAATTGTTTTTTGCGCCTTGTGACAAACATGTCGCACGTGCGCGATATATATTAATCCCGTTATATTATGTTTGACGTTTGCGATATGTTTAAGCTCGATGCTCATTGCTCGCGCGTCTTGGGGCGGCTTTATGGCGCGAAGAACGCGTTCTGAAAGGGGTGGAAAAAACTCGTGTTGCTGCGGTATGGAGGGAGGGGTGGAAACCGTGGACACTCGTCTCCGTGATTGAGCGGGAGAGTAAGTAGTATAGGACATTATCCATTGTTAGGGAACGGTTGTAATGGTAGTGAGAATGTAGAATCGTCTTTGCAGCGGACCTGGGAGTGGCAAGCATAAGGGACGAAGACGGGGAAACATGTCGGATGCGATCATACCAGCACTAAAGCACCGGATCCCATCAGAACTCCGAAGTTAAGCGTGCTTGGGCGAGAGTAGTACTAGGATGGGTGACCTCCTGGGAAGTCCCCGTGTTGCATTCCTTTTATAATTGTTTTTTGCGCCTTGTGACAAACATGTCGCACGTGCGCGATATATATTAATCCCGTTATATTATGTTTGACGTTTGCGATATGTTTAAGCTCGATGCTCATTGCTCGCGCGTCTTGGGGCGGCTTTGTGGCGCGAAGAGCGCGTTCTGAAAGGGGTGGAAAAAACTCGTGTTGCTGCGGTATGGAGGGAGGGGTGGAAACCGTGGAAAACTCGTCTCCGTGATTGAGCGGGAGAGTAAGTAGTATAGGACATTATCCATTGTTAGGGAACGGTTGTAATGGTAGTGAGAATGTAGAATCGTCTTTGGAGCGGACCTGGGAGTGGCAAGCATAAGGGACGAAGACGGGGAAACATGTCGGATGCGATCATACCAGCACTAAAGCACCGGATCCCATCACAACTCCGAAGTTAAGCGTGCTTGGGCGAGAGTAGTACTAGGATGGGTGACCTCCTGGGAAGTCCTCGTGTTGCATTCCTTTCATAATTATTTTTTGCGCCTTGTGACAAACATGTCGCACGTGCGCGATATATATTAATCCCGTTATATTATGTTTGACGTTTGCGATATGTTTAAGCTCGATGCTCATTGCTCGCGCGTCTTGGGGCGGCTTTGTGGCGCGAAGAGCGCGTTCTGAAAGGGGTGGAAAAAACTCGTGTTGCTGCGGTATGGAGGGAGGGGTGGAAACCGTGGAAAACTCGTCTCCGTGATTGAGCGGGAGAGTAAGTAGTATAGGACATTATCCTTTGTTAGGGAACGGTTGTAATGGTAGTGAGAATGTAGAATCGTCTTTGGAGCGGACCTGGGAGTGGCAAGCATAAGGGACGAAGACGGGGAAACATGTCGGATGCGATCATACTAGCACTAAAGCACCGGATCCCATCAGAACTCCGAAGTTAAGCGTGCTTGGGCGAGAGTAGTACTAGGATGGGTGACCTCCTGGGAAGTCCTCGTGTTGCATTCCTTTTATAATTATTTTTTGCGCCTTGTGACAAACATGTCGCACGTGCGCGATATATATTAATCCCGTTATATTATGTTTGACGTTTGCGATATGTTTAAGCTCGATGCTCATTGCTCGCGTGTCTTGGGGCGGCTTTGTGGCGCGAAGAGCGCATTCTGAAAGGGGTGGAAAAAACTCGTGTTGCTGCGGTATGGAGGGAGGGGTGAAAACCGTGGAAAACTCGTCTCCGTGATTGAGCGGGAGAGTAAGTAGTATAGGACATTATCCATTGTTAGGGAACGGTTGTAATGGTAGTGAGAATGTAGAATCGTCTTTGGAGCGGACCTGGGAGTGGCAAGCATAAGGGACGAAGACGGGGAAACATGTCGGATGCGATCATACCAGCACTAAAGCACCGGATCCCTTCAGAACTCCGAAGTTAAGCGTGCTTGGGCGAGAGTAGTACTAGGATGGGTGACCTCCTGGGAAGTCCTCGTGTTGCATTCCTTTTATAATTATTTTTTGCGCCTTGTGACAAACATGTCGCACGTGCGCGATATATATTAATCCCGTTATATTATGTTTGACGTTTGCGATATGTTTAAACTCGATGCTCATTGCTCGCGCGTCTTGAGGCGGCTTTGTGGCGCGAAGAGCGCGTTCTGAAAGGGGTGGAAAAAACTCGTGTTGCTGCGGTATGGAGGGAGGGGTGGAAACCGTGGAAAACTCGTCTCCGTGATTGAGCGGGAGAGTAAGTAGTATAGGACATTATGCATTGTTAGGGAACGGTTGTAATGGTAGTGAGAATGTAGAATCGTCTTTGGAGCGGACCTGGGAGTGGCCAGCATAAGGGACGAAGACGGGGAAACATGTCGGATGCGATCATACCAGCACTAAAGCACCGGATCCCATCAGAACTCCGAAGTTAAGCGTGCTTGGGCGAGAGTAGTACTAGGATGGGTGACCTCCTGGGAAGTCCTCGTGTTGCATTCCTTTTATAATTATTTTTTGCGCCTTGTGACAAACATGTCGCACGTGCGCGATATATATTAATCCCGTTATATTATGTTTGACGTTTGCGATATGTTTAAGCTCGATGCTCATTGCTCGCGCGTCTTGGGGCGGCTTTGTGGCGCGAAGAGCGCGTTCTGAAAGGGGTGGAAAAAACTCGTGTTGCTGCGGTATGGAGGGAGGGGTGGAAACCGTGGAAAACTCGTCTCCGTGATTGAGCGGGAGAGTAAGTAGTATAGGACATTATCCATTGTTAGGGAACGGTTGTAATGGTAGTGAGAGTGTAGAATCGTCTTTGGAGCGGACCTGGGAGTGGCAAGCATAAGGGACGAAGACGGGGAAACATGTCGGATGCGATCATACCAGCACTAAAGCACCGGATCCCATCAGAACTCCGAAGTTAAGCGTGCTTGGGCGAGAGTAGTACTAGGATGGGTGACCTCCTGGGAAGTCCTCGTGTTGCATTCCTTTTATAATTATTTTTTGCGCCTTGTGACAAACATGTCGCACGTGCGCGATATATATTATTCCCGTTATATTATGTTTGACGTTTGCGATATGTTTAAGCTCGATGCTCATTGCTCGCGCGTCTTGGGGCGGCTTTGTGGCGCGAAGAGCGCGTTCTGAAAGGGGTGGAAAAAACTCGTGTTGCTGCGGTATGGAGGGAGGGGTGGAAACCGTGGAAAACTCGTCTCCGTGATTGAGCGGGAGAGTAAGTAGTATAGGACATTATCCATTGTTAGGGAATGGTTGTAATGGTAGTGAGACTGTAGAATCGTCTTTGGAGCGGACCTGGGAGTGGCAAGCATAATGGACGAAGACGGGGAAACATGTCGGATGCGATCATACCAGCACTAAAGCACCGGATCCCATCAGAACTCCGAAGTTAAGCATGCTTCGGCGAGAGTAGTACTAGGATGGGTGACCTCCTGGGAAGTCCTCGTGTTGCATTCCTTTTATAATTATTTTTTGCGCCTTGTGACAAACATGTCGCACGTGCGCGATATATATTAATCCCGTTATATTATGTTTGACGTTTGCGATATGTTTAAGCTCGATGCTCATTGCTCGCGCGTCTTGTGGCGGCTTTGTGGCGCGAAGAGCGCGTTCTGAAAGGGGTGGAAAAAACTCGTGTTGCTGCGGTATGGAGGGAGGGGTGGAAACCGTGGAAAACTCGTCTCCGTGATTGAGCGGGAGAGTAAGTAGTATAGGACATTATCCATTGTTAGGGAACGGTTGTAATGGTAGTGAGACTGTAGAATCGTCTTTGGAGCGGACCTGGGAGTGGCAAGCATAAGGGACGAAGACGGGGAAACATGTCGGATGCGATCATACCAGCACTAAAGCACCGGATCCCATCAGAACTCCGAAGTTAAGCGTGCTTGGGCGAGAGTAGTACTAGGATGGGTGACCTCCTGGGAAGTCCTCGTGTTGCATTCCTTTTATAATTATTTGTTGCGCCTTGTGACAAACATGTCGCACGTGCGCGATATATATTAATCCCGTTATATTATGTTTGACGTTTGCGATATGTTTAAGCTCGATGCTCATTGCTCGCGCGTCTTGGGGCGGCTTTGTGGCGCGAAGAGCGCGTTCTGAAAGGGGTGGAAAAAACTCGTGTTGCTGCGGTATGGAGGGAGGGGTGGAAACCGTGGAAAACTCGTCTCCGTGATTGAGCGGGAGAGTAAGTAGTATAGGACATTATCCATTGTTAGGGAACGGTTGTAATGGTAGTGAGAATGTAGAATCGTCTTTGGAGCGGACCTGGGAGTGGCAAGCATAAGGGACGAAGACGGGGAAACATGTCGGATGCGATCAT
>NW_025230363.1:0-531 GCF_018294505.1 Triticum aestivum
ATAGAATGTGCAAGAATGTAGAGAGGGTTACGGCAAAAACTGGATGCACTTCGTGTACAAAACGGACAATATCTTTCGAAGTATCAGGGTTTCATACGGATCCTTGTCTGTTACAAAGGGATTTCAATTTTTTTGAACTTATTTGAACTCCATAGTTTTTCTATGCTCAAAATGCACCATTCAAAGCCACATCATCAATTTTCAACCCTTTCTGACTTCATTTGTTATTTTTCATGCATTTACTGATATTTTTGAGCTATAAGACCCTGAAATTGAAAAGCATTTCAAATGAACTCTGAAAAGGTTGAAAGTTGGCATGGTATCAACATTTGACCCACATAGCATGTGCAAGAAAGTAGAGAGGGTTACGGCAAAAACTGGATGCACTTCGTGTACAAAATGGACAATCTCTTTCAAAGTATTAGGGTTTCGTACGGAAACTTGTCTGTTACAAAGGGATTTCATTTTTTTGAACTTATTTTAACTCCATAGTTTTTCTGTGCTCAAAATGCACCATTCAAAGCCGCATCA
>NW_025230363.1:541-1481 GCF_018294505.1 Triticum aestivum
ATTTTTTTTGAACTTATTTGAACTCCATAGTTTTTCTGTGCTCAAAATGCACCATTCAAAGCCGCATCATCCATTTTCAACCCTTTCTGACTTCATTTGTTATTTTTCATGCATTTACTGATTATTTTGAGCTATAAGACCCTGAAATTGAAAAGCATTTCAAATGAACTCTGAAAAGGTTGAAAGTTGGCATGGTATCATCATTTGACCCACATAGCATGTGCAAGAAAGTAGAGAGGGTTACGGCAAAAACTGGATGCACTTCGTGTACAAAACGGACAATCTCTTTCGAAGTATCAGGGTTTCATACGGAAACTTGTCTGTTACAAAGGGATTTCATTTTTTTGAACTTATTTGAACTCCATAGTTTTTCTGTGCTCAAAATGCACCATTCAAAGCCGCATCATCCATTTTCAACCCTTTCTGACATCATTTGTTTTTTTCATGCATTTACTGATTATTTTGGGCTATAAGACCCTGAAATTGAAAAGCATTTCAAATGAACTCTGAATAGGTTGAATGTTGGCTGGGTATCATAATTTGACCCACATAGAATGTGCAAGAATGTAGAGAGGGTTACGGCAAAAACTGGATGCACTTCGTGTACAAAACGGACAATCTCTTTGGAAGTATCAGGGTTTCATACAGAAACTCGTCTGTTACAAAGGGAATTCATTTTTTTGAACTTATTTGAACTCCATAGTTTTTTTGTGCTCAAAATGCACCATTAAAAGCCGCATCATCAATTTTCAACCCTTTCTAACTTCATTTGTTATTTTTCATGCATTTACTGATTATTTTGAGCTATAAGACCCTGAAATTGAAAAGCATTTCAAATGAACTCTGAAAAGGTTGAAAGTTGGCATGGTATCATCATTTGACCCACATAGCATGTGCAAGAAAGTAGACAGGGTTACGGCAAAAACAGGATGCACTTCGT
>NW_025230363.1:4372-5185 GCF_018294505.1 Triticum aestivum
ATCATCAATTTTCAACCCTTTCTGACTTCATTTGTTATTTTTCATGCATTTACTGATTATTTTAAGCTATAAGACCCTGAAATTGAAAAGCATTTCAAATGAACTCTGAAAAGGTTGAAAGTTGGCATGGTATCATCATTTGACCCACATAGCATGTGCAAGAAAGTAGAGAGGGTTACGGCAAAAACTGGATGCACTTCGTGTACAAAACGGACAATCTCTTTCGAAGTATATGGGTTTCATACGGAAACATGTCTGTTACAAAGGGATTTCATTTTTTTCAACTTATTTGAACTCCATAGTTTTTCCGTGCTCAAAATGCACCATTCAAAGCCGCATCATCCATTTTCAACCCTTTCTGACATCATTTGTTTTTTTCATGCATTTACTGATTATTTTGAGCTATAAGACCCTGAAATTGAAAAGCATTTCAAATGAACTCTGAATAGGTTGAAAGTTGGCCTGGTATCATAATTTGACCCACATAGAATGTGCAAGAATGTAGAGAGGGTTACGGCAAAAACTGGATGCACTTCGTGTACAAAACGGACAATCTCTTTCGAAGTATCAGGGTTTCATACAGAAACTCGTCTGTTACAAAGGGAATTCATTTTTTTGAACTTATTTGAACTCCATAGTTTTTCTGTGCTCAAAATGCACCTTTAAAAGCCGCATCATCAATTTTCAACCCTTTCCAACTTCATTTGTTATTTTTCATGCATTTACTTATTATTTTGAGCTATAAGACCCTGAAATTGAAAAGCATTTCAAATGAACTCTGAAAAGGTTGAAAGTTGGCATGGTATCATCATT
>NW_025230363.1:13738-14803 GCF_018294505.1 Triticum aestivum
AAGAATGTAGAGAGGGTTACGGCAAAAACTGGATGCACTTCGTGTACAAAACGGACAATCTCTTTCGAAGTATCAGGGTTTCATGCAGAAACTCGTCTGTTACAAAGGGAATTCATTTTTTTGAACTTATTTGAACTCCATAGTTTTTTTGTGCTCAAAATGCACCATTAAAAGCCGCATCATCAATTTTCAACCCTTTCTGACATCATTTGTTTTTTTCATGCATTTACTGATTATTTTGAGCTATAAGACCCTGAAATTGAAAAGCATTTCAAATGAACTCTGAATAGGTTGAAAGTTCGCCTGGTATCATACTTTGACCCACATAGAATGTGCAAGAATGTAAAGAGGGTTACGGAAAAAACTGGATGCACTTCTTGTACAAAACGGACAATCTCTTTCGAAGTATCAGGGTTTCATACAGAAACTCGTCTGTTACAAAGGGAATTCATTTTTTTGAACTTATTTGAACTCCATAGTTTTTCTGTGCTCAAAATGCACCTTTAAAAGCCGCATCATCAATTTTCAACCCTTTCTAACTTCATTTGTTATTTTTCATGCATTTACTTATTATTTTGAGCTATAAGACCCTGAAATTGAAAAGCATTTCAAATGAACTCTGAAAAGGTTGAAAGTTGGCATGGTATCATCATTTGACCCACATAGCATGTGCAAGAAAGTAGAGAGGGTTACGGCAAAAACTGGATGCACTTCGTGTACAAAACGGACAATCTCTTTCGAAGTATCAGGGTTTCGTACGGAAACTTGTCTGTTACAAATGGGATTTAATTTTTTTTGAACTTATTTGAACTCCATAGTTTTTCTGTGCTCAAAATGCACCATTCAAAGCCGCATCATCCATTTTCAACCCTTTCTGACTTCATTTGTTATTTTTCATGCATTTACTGATTATTTTGAGCTATAAGACCCTGAAATTGAAAAGCATTTCAAATGAACTCTGAAAAGGTTGAAAGTTGGCATGGTATCATCATTTGACCCACATAGCATGTGCAAGAAAGTAGAGAGGGTTACGGCAAAAACTGGATGCACTTCGTGTACAAAACG
>NW_025230364.1:0-2948 GCF_018294505.1 Triticum aestivum
GCATACTAGTGACACTATGTTTGTCTATGTATTCACACATGTATTATGTTTCCGGTTAATACAATTCTAGCATGAATAATAAACATTTATCATGAAATAAGGAAATAAATAATAACTTTATTATTGCCTCTAGGGCATATTTCCTTCACAAGTATAATAATAACTCAAGATGTTGGTGAAATTTGATCCCATAATAGTTTCCCTTTTTGTGTCAAGCGATAATCCATAAAGTATTCACGTTGATCCAACGTGTCTCCCATAACAAAGTTGAATGGCGTTTTCCCAGGATTACCAAAGTAGTACATAATTTCTGTCACATAACGAGCATCGAGGGTTTTTGGATGTTCCCCATCTCCATGAGTAGCAACTACACCTAATTTTTTTGGTATTTTGTGTTCCATATCCATAGCTAAAGATAGAGAACAACTAAGAACAGCAAATAAAAATTACTTAGTGATAAAGCAAACAAGCACACATGAGAATATTCACCCCATGCTATGACTCCCCGGCAACGGTGCCAGAAAAAGGTCTTGATAACCCACAAGTGTAGGGGATAATTGTAGCCTCTTTCGATAAGTAAGAGTGTCGAACCCAACGAGGAGCTAAAGGTAGAACAAATATTCTCTCAAGCCCTATCTGCCACTGATACGACTCTACGCACGCTTAGTGTTCGCTTTACCTAGAACAAGTATGAAACTAGAAGTACTTTGTAGGTGTGATAGGATAGGTTTGCAAGATAATAAAGAGCACGTAAATATAAACTAGGGGTTGTTTTAGATAAATAAGCCATAAAGTAAATATAGAGAGTGTGCAAAAGTGGTGGTAGGAGTTGTGAAATTGTCCCTAAGCAATTGACTACGTTACTAGACCGGTAATCACTATTGCAATTCTATTTGAGGGAGAGGCATAAGCTAATATAATTTCTCTTCTTGGATCATATGCACTTACGATTGGAACTCTAGCAAGCATCCGCAACTACTAAAGATCATTAAGGTAAAACCCAAGCATAGCGTTAAAGTATCAACTTCCCTTTATCCCATACGCAAACAACCTACTTACTCAGGTATGTGCTTCTGTCACTCACGCCACCCACCATAAGCAAATCATGAACATATTGCAAACCCTACTGCAGGAGTCCCTCACGCTTGCGCGACACAGAGGGCACAATAGGACAACACCAATAATAAAACATGCAACTCAAACCAGTCGTAGCAATTCATCAATCACCGATAGGACAACGAAAATCTACTCAGACATCATAGGATGGCAACACATCATTGGATAATAATATGAACCATAAAGCACCATGTTCAAGTAGAGGGTACAGCGGGTTGCGGGAGAGTGGACCGCTGAATATAGATGGGGGAAGGTAATGGAGATGTTGGTGAAGATGATGGAGGTGTTGGTGATGATCGCGGTGATGATGATGGCCCCCGACAGCGCTCCGGCGCCACCGGAAGCAAGGGGGAGAGAGCCCCACCGGAAGCAAGGCGGTTTCCCCTCTGGTCCTTGGCTCCCACGGTGTGGGAGGGGCGAGAGCCCCTCCGAGATTGGATCTATCTCTCTGTCTATCTCTGTTTCTGCGTTCCCTGATTCTGCCCCTTCACTTTTTCTTTTATATCCGGAGATCCGTAACTCCGATTGGTGTGAATCTTTAGCCCAGATCTTTCTCATAAAATTAGCTTTCTTGCAGCAAAGGAAGGGAGTCAACCGCCTTACAGGGGGCCCAGGAGTGTCCATGGCGCGCCTGCCTCCCTGGGGCGCGCCCCCCTCGGGCACCGTCTCGCGTTGATTTTACTTCCCAAAAATCACAAAATTTCCAAAATAATGCTCCATCCGTTTTTATCCCATTTGGACTCCGTTTGATATTGGTTTTCTGCGAACATGCAACGGACAGGAACTGGCACTGGGCACTGGATCAATATGTTAGTCCCAAAAATAGTATAAAAAGTTGCCAAAAGTATATGAAAGTTGAATAATATTGGCATGGAACAATCAAAAATTATAGATACGACGGAGACATATCAGGTGTCAACTTATTCAATTCAAGTCTACGATATAAAGAGAGAGGCATAACACTAACACCGGCTCCAAGATCACATAAAGTAGTTTTAACATAGTTTTTTTAATGGAGCATGGTATAGTTGGTACTCCTGGATCTCCAAGTTTCTTTGGTATTCCACCCATAAAAGTGTAATTAGCAAGCATGGTGGAAATTTCAGCTTCCGGTATCTTTCTTTTATTTGTAATAATATCTTTCATGTACTTAGCATAAGGATTCACTTGAAGCATATCAGTCAAACGCATACGCAAAAAGATAGGTCTAATCATTTCAGCAATGCGCTCAAAATCCTCATCATACTTTTTCTTGGATGGCTTAGGAGGAAAAGGCATGGGTTTCTGAACCCATGGTTCTCTTTATTTATCGTGCTTCCTAGCAACAAAGTCTCCTTATCATAACGTTGATTCTTTGATTGTGGGTTATCAAGATCAACAACAGGTTCAACCTCTACATGATTGTTATTGCTAGGTTGAGCATCAACATGAACATTATCATTAACATTATAACCAGGTTCATGTTCATAACCAGATTGTGTTTCAACATCAGAAATAGAGATATCATTGGGATTCTCAGGTGTGTCTGCAACAGGTTCACTAGGAGCATGCAAAGTCCTATCATTTTTCTTCTTCTTCCTTTTAGAAGGACTAGGTGCATCAACATTATTCCTCTGAGAATCTTGCTCAATTCTCTTAGGGTGGCCCTCACGATATAAAGGTTCCTGAGTCATTTTACCCGTTCTAGTAGCTACTCTAACAGCAAAGTCATGTTTATTATTTAATTCATTGAGCAAATCATTTTGAGCTTTAAGTACTTGTTCTACTTGAGTGGTAACCACGGAAGCATGTTTACTAATAAGTTTAAGTTCACCCTTAACTCTAGACATATA
>NW_025230364.1:2958-3668 GCF_018294505.1 Triticum aestivum
TCACTCAAGTGTCCAATCATATAAGCATTACTTTTTAATTATCTACCAACATAAGCATTGAAATTTTCTTGTCTAGCCATAAAGTCATCAAATTCATCCAAGCATTGGCTAGCAAACTTAGTAGACGGGATTTCAAATTTATCATATCTATAGAGAGAATTTACCTTTACTACCTGTGTCGGGTTATCAAGACCATGTATTTGTTCAATAGGTGGTATATTAAGACCATGTATTTCTTCAACAGGTGGTAAATTCTTAACATCTTCAGCTTTAATGCCTTTTTCATAGATTTCTTTGCCTCTTGCATATCTTCAGGACTGAGAAATAGAACACCCCTTTTCTTCGGAGTTGGTTTAGGAGTTGGCTCAGGAGTTGGCTTAGGAAGTGTCCAATTATTTTCATTAGTCAACATATTATTCAATAACAATTCAGCTTGATTGACAGTTCTTTCCCTGAAAACACAACCAACACAACTATCCAGGTGGTCTCTAGAAGCATCAGTTAGTCCATTCTAAAAGATATCAAGTATTTCATTTTTCTTGAGAGGATGATCAGGCAAAGCATTAAGTAATCGGAGAAGCCTCCCCCAAGCTTGTGGGAGACTCTCTTCTTCAATTTGCACAAAATTATATATTTCCCTTAAAGTAGCTTATTTCTTATGAGCAGGGAAATATTTAGCAGAGAAGTAATAAACCATATCCTGGGGACTA
>NW_025230364.1:4674-5956 GCF_018294505.1 Triticum aestivum
TGTGGCAGCGGGGTCCTATTGCAAACTAAGGGATATTAAGGCCTCCTTTTAATAGAGTACCGGACCAAAGCATTAACACTTAGTGAATACATGAACTCCTCAAACTACGGTCATCACCGGTAAGTATCCCGATTATTGTCACTTCGGGGTTAACGGATCATAATACATAATAGGTGACTATAGACTTGCAAGATAGGATCAAGAACTCACATATATTCATGAAAACATAATAGGTTCAGATCTGAAATCATGGCACTCGGGCCCTAGTGACAAGCATTAAGCATATCAAAGTCATAGCAACATCAATCTCAGAACATAGTGGATACTAGGGATCAAACCCTAACAAAACTAACTCGATTACATGGTAAATCTCATCCAACCCATCACCGTCCATCAAGTCTATGATGGAATTACTCATGCACGGCGGTGAGCATCATGAAATTGGTGATGGAGGATGGTTGATGATGACGACAGCGATGAATCCCCCTCTCCGGAGCCCCGAACGGACTCCATATCAGCCCTCCCGAGAGAGTTTAGGGCTTGGCGCCGGCTCCATATCATAAAACGTGATGAATCTTTATCTCTGATTTTTCTCTCCACGAATGTGAATATATGGACTTGGAGTTGAGGTCGGTGGAGCTCCAGGGGGCCCACAAGGCAGGGGGCGCGCCCTAGGGGGCGCCCCCACCCTCGTGAATAGTGTGTGGGCCCCCTGGCGTTGATTCTTTCGCCAATATTTTTTATTAATTCCAAAAAGTTGCTCCGTGGATTTTCAGGTCATTCCGAGAACTTTTATTTCTGCACAAAAATAACACCATGGCAGTTTTGCTGAAAACAGGGTCAGTCCGGGTTAGTTCCATTCAAATCATGCAAGTTAGAGTCCAAAACAAGGGCAAAAGTGTTTGGAAAAGTAGATACGATGGAGACGTATGAGCCGCAGCTCGGCTGGCTGGGATCTTGTTCGCGGTTCGCCGTATACCCCTCCTGCTATGATAGAAGGAGGATGCGAATGACAATTCAGCTTCACGCCCGAATATGAAATAGGAGAATATACCATCGGTGATGGAGCAGGCTCAGTGGTGCTTCCGACCTCCTTTCATTTTGTGTGACCCTTCCGCGAAGGTGCTGAGCTTCTCTTGGTCGCCCGTCCCTGGGTATGGCTCGCTGAGCGCCGATCCTGCGAAACATGGTCCGATGCGGAGCGTAAGAAATGAGAAAAAGTATCACTCTTCCCTGAGAATACAATTTTTGAATACTCACCTTCACGAAAGGATAGAGGTCG
>NW_025230364.1:9875-14799 GCF_018294505.1 Triticum aestivum
TGTCAATTCCATCCAATTTCAAATTAGATAATAAAGAGTAAGTTCAAAATATCAAAAGCATACTTTGGCATTGCTCATAATGTGGGGAGCTTCACCACACTACTGGATTACAATGTCAACATAACAAGCAAGGGCCAAGAAAATCATTGTACCTATTTTGGTTAATGTGCATGGCATGTTGTTCATATCATCAGCCACATCATTAAGATAAAACAGGAGATGACAAGGTGCAAACGTGGGCTGCTTCACCACACACTGGATTATAGGTCCATAAAAACAAGCATACATATAGGGAGTATTGAGTAAGGTGCATGGTATGAATAAGGAATTTGGTTTTACAAGTAAAACTTAGAACTCACGGTTCTTGCGAAGATGCATTTTGATAGAAACAACAAACTAAACAGTAGTAAATGATAGGGAGTATGAGCAAATTAAACAGCAGTTGAGGATAAAGGCTTTAGAAGGACTGACTTACATTAACAGTTAACACCGACTTTATAATGCCCTTCTCCATGTCAAGGGAAGGATAACTCAAGAATTTCAGCACAAAATCTTCTTCATAAGCATTGCATGTACTCTACATTTTGTAGAGAGTAACTATAGATATGATAATACTGGAAGGGATAGAGGATAATGAAGATAAGATGCAGATTGATGCTATATATTCAACTACCAATCCCTGGAATTACAAGCATTACAAGACAAAATGTACTAACAAGAGCAATGGGCTACACTTCTGCACTGGCATTGTCTGAGTATTCTACTTTTTGGTAAGATTAAATATATATCTGATCTTTTTTAGTAAATGGTGGGCGAGGGAGATAAGATGCAGAATGCTACACAATGAACCAATCCCTCTTACAAAACATTCTTATATTATGGGATGGAGGGAGTAGTTGTTAATGTAAGTACAGTGATAGACGACGTTCAATCCTTACAAGAGGACTGTAGAGCTAAACCTCTTCAAAAGCATTGGGTTGATTCTAAATTTATGTAAGAGTCCATATGGATCTTATAATGTCCACTAAATGGACGATAACAAGGCTAACATGTGAAGTGATGCTACATAATCAAACAACTATGAAAGTAAGTATGGTCATACAGGGCAAGAGGTACTCACAAGCACAATGCAGTGTGCATTATAGTTGCGAGATTCTATGGTCCTTGAGAATGAATGTTCTTCTGCTAACAATTTTTGTACAAGTGAGACATTAAGGCAAATGCAGAAATGTAGTTCAAATTGTGATTTGATGTCATAGACAGTACCTTACGCTGCAGACGAGACCAATGTGTAACTTTATTATTCCAGTCACCGTCGGATAAATGTAGCACCGGACACTTTACAGAAATTTTGTTTAGAGGCGTGCCATCAAAGTGCGCTTGCCTCAGGTAGGAACGATACTTCATCAACGAGTGCTTGAAAAGAGCAATCAATCCTTGCTCGTCTTCACAATCAAGTTTGGCCCTCGCCTATTTAAAAGAATGAAATCTTGTGTCTTCTGTCAGCAGAAACATATGCAGTAATGACCATGAATAACATTAGTACATTACTTCCGCGTAAGTTGTGGAGGAAGACTGGAAATTGTTCTGTGTCTACGGTATAATCTTTCCATGAAGGAAAGATGCGCACAAAGTTCCTGACAACAATATAAGCTTCGTCTTCTAAACTGGGAAGAAATGGAACAGGGGGTCCTATTTGCTGCAATTGGGGCTCTCTCTTGTTCGAAAAGGGATTTAGCAACTGGATTTGGTGTACTCTTTGCTGGAATGGGGGTTTTGCGTCGTAGAGCTGGTGCTATATCAACTGGCATCATCGTACTGTTTGCTACAGTTGGGGTCTGCTGAGTTGGGGCATCAGAAATGACCAGTGTAGTAGGGCTAGAGTCTGCTAGAGTTGGGCTGTTTTGTGGGGCAGGTGGTATTGCAACTACACCTAATGGGCTATTTGATTTATCAGGTGCCACTACCTTTTCCAAATACTTTGCTTGTGCTCCTCCGTGATCAGCAATCGCCCTCTTCCTTTTGAACATCTGATACACAAGAACAACATTTGAATGGATAAATATGGTATGATAACAGATGGAATATGTACTGAAAATGGATAGGCAGGACATATTCACATACACGATGTGTAAACTACGCTAATGGCAATGCAACAAAGTAGAAGCAATGCAAAGCACCTTGGAAAGTTAGAGCAAGCACCTTGATGGGTGAATAAGATAGGGCATCTACCTCTGACTCCTCCACTAGGGAGATACATTGACTTAGGTCTCCCTCTAGCTCAGAATCACTGTTAGGATCATATTCTGAGCATGAATCTGTAGGTGGAGAGCGTTTGCATTGCATTGCATCCAGACTTGATTTCAGTCCCTTAGTGCCAAGTTTGACAGCCATGGCATTGTTCTGCTTTATTCTTTTCATGCGCACAAGCTCATAATCATTATGATGCTCTTCAGAATCTGAGATTCATGAAAACATAAAAAGTAGTCAGATTATCTATGGAATGCATTGCGGATTCAACTTGAAGAGTGTCTCCCTATAAACCCCTGCATATGCAAAGTTCACCCCCAACCATGCTGACCAGACCACACACAGAAATACAAACCCCTCATGTCTCTATAACAGGCAGACACACATTTCAATGAAGTAGGAACATTAGAATCATATCAAATTCGTATTTGAACAAATAAACTAAGGAATTATGATTGGCATAATGTTTAGCTTCAAGGGTGGAGTGTTGGTAGTGCGACACAAAGCAAGTAGGAAGATTGTATTCCGTAAAAGATCGAAGCCTATGTAAAAGCTGGAAATGACACTTTCTTTATATACAATGCAGTGTTCGTTGCCCACACATGATGGAAGAGATCACACAGAGAAATACTATTCACTCATGTCTACGGTTCCATTATTTTGAAATAGGGTGGTCCACCCTAAAAGAATATTGATAACAAATATGACAAGGCAAGCATAGATGTAGTGAATCAATCATTTACTTGTGAGCTTACTAGGACAAGTATGCAGAATTTTAACTGAAGTAAGAGACCGTCCAAAATCAGAATCAAGAAGTTTGTCTAGCACTTATTGTTTGCAACTAATCGACGTGAATAATTGGATATTATATTGAATGAGTAAGAAAGACAAGTAAAATTGTCAACAAACCTGGCTTGCAGTAGTAATCTGGGTCAATGTCTTTGAAATCCACCAAATATTTAATGGTTGTCTTGAGTACTGCTTGTGATTGTGTTGTTTGCTTCCTCAACATGTCCACTTCATCTCTAAGTGCAGAAGCAGAATCTCTTTCTACCACTAGTTTAGCCTCTAGAGCATCAGCAGTTGGCAATTCATAATGCACGATTGGGCCGGTGCCACTGCTGTGGGATGATACAACGTCCATGGGGACCCCGCTCTTTGATCTTGGGCTAACTTGTTTTGCCATTAAAGTTTCGATTGGATTCAGAAAAGTTGAAGTTAGCAAAACATCTCAACTCGGAGTTATAACAGCAAACCAGTTAAACAAACAAGGAATTAAAGAGTTTCAATTGGATGCTGAAAAGTAGTTATTAACATCATTGTAACCCGTTGTTGCAGCAGCAAAGCAGTTACACAAACAAGTAGCTATTTAAGTTCAGGTAAATCGGTAATTCTTAACAGTAAGTATCAAACACATAGATAGATGCACTGTATAATAGGATTAATAGGCTGTGGCATTATGTATTAGTAGCAAACTAAATTAAGCCAAGCTACGTAATTGAACAATTTTGCAATAAGTGGCTAACTAAAATTCCGACAAGTAGGTAACTGAACGTACACTAGCTCTTTGTACAGGCACACAGCAACTTATTTTTCACTTACAAGGTTCTACGAAGGAGTCCATGGCATCAATTTCTTGGATACGCAGTCCCAATACTTCTTTCTTCCCACACTTCTTTGGTAAGTTGAATGGTTAATGTGGTAAGATGGTGCGTCCTTGATATGTTATAAGAGGACGTGTAGTCAGAGTGTCAGACTAGTTGTAGCCACACACATCACACTGGCTTTTACTGAATATTTCATGCGATTACATTTGGCATATCGAGATCTAAGCAATCTACAATAGGATGAAAAGACTGGCATCCTTCACATTATTGGCAAACTCAGTTCATAGAAACAAGCAATTCAACCATTCTGTGGGTAAATCAAAAGCGCCACTGGAATATTTTTCACTACCCCAATCATACACGCAAAAAGGGGAGACGCCACCATAGGGGCTGGTATGGGCGGCCACTTTGGGTGGCTGGAAAGTGTGCACCTAGTTTGAGTCATCGAGGTTGGCCCAGGCTAGTTTTGTTCGTCCCAATGCACGAGCAGGTAATGTAAAAAATGAAGAAAAATGTTTCGATTTGGATGGGCCAATAACATAAGTGCAAGGCAGGCCCTATATCTTGCAAGAGTAGCATGCGCAATGAGCAGGTACATCACATCCCTGATTATATCGAATTCAACTGTTCAATTTCTGGCCAATAGTTAAATCAGACAGTGTTGTAAAACTTCTTGTACGTAGGGAATCTATGAGAAAATGAAATCAATTTCTGCTTATTTTATAACTCCCCCAATCAATATTGAACTGACTGAATCTGATGTATCTAATCAAGTTTCCGGTGCAAACATACAAGCTCATGTTGTTCTTGATCATGAATTGTCTAATGAACAAACTACTAATGAAGGATTTGATGCAAACATTTTACATGCTCTTGGTGATGAACATATAGTGTCTAATGAGGGATCTAATGCAAGCATTTTGCAATCTCTCATTGAAGGATTTAGTGTCTAACGATGATCTGCTATGTTGAGAGAGACATAGGGATTTGCAGGCATTGATGACAAGCAAATTATAGTGCATTTTCATGGCTTGAGGAAACATCAAGGCCATCTACCAGAAAGTCCA
>NW_025230365.1:0-747 GCF_018294505.1 Triticum aestivum
GCATGGTATCATCATTTCGCCCGCATAGCATGTGCAAAAGAGTAGAGAGGGTCACGGCGAAAACTGGACGCACCTCGTGTACAAACTGGACAATCTCTTTCGGAGTATCAGGGTTTTGGACGAGAACTCATCTATTACACGGGCACATCAATGTTTTTTAAACTTATTTGAACTCCAGCCTATTTTTGCATTCAGTATGCATCATTCAAAGCGACATCATCAATTTCCAACACGTTCTGACATCATTTGCTGTTTTTCAGTCATTTACCGATTTGTTTAGGGAGCTAAATGACGGTGAAATTGAAAATAACTACAAAATGAACTCCAAAAATGTTGGAACTTGGCATGGTATCATCCTTTCGCCCGCATAGCATGTGCAAAAGAGTAGAGAGGGTCACGGCAAAAACTGGACGCACCTCGTGTACAAACTGGACAATCTCTTTCGGAGTATCAGGGTTTTGGACGAGAACTCATCTGTTACACGGGCACATCAATGTTTTTTAAACTTATTTGAACTCCAGCCTATTTTTGCATTCAGTATGCATCATTCAAAGCAACATCATCAATTTCCAACACGTTCTGACATCATTTGCTGTTTTTCAGTCATTTACCGATTTATTTAGGGAGCTAAATGACGGTGAAATTGAAAATCACTACAAAATGAACTCCGAAAATGTTGGAACTCGGCATGGTATCATCATTTCGCCCACATAGCATGTGCAAAAGAGTAGGGAGGGTCACGGCGAA
>NW_025230365.1:1207-3096 GCF_018294505.1 Triticum aestivum
CAAAATGAACTCCGAAAATGTTGGAACTCGGCATGGTATCATCGTTTCGCCCACATAGCATGTGCAAAAGAGTAGGGATGGTCACAGCGAAGCTGGACGCTCCTCGTGTACAAACTGGACAATCTCTTTCGGAGTATCAAGGTTTCGGACGAGAACTCATCTGTTACACGGGCACTTCAATGTTTTCTAAACTTATTTGAACTCCAGCCTATTTTTGCGTTCAGTATGCATCATTCAAAGCGACGTCATCAATTTCGAACACGTTCTGACATCATTTGCTGTTTTTCAGTCGTTTACCGATTTGTTTAGGGAGCTAAATAACGGTGAAATTGAAAATCACTACAAAATGAACTCCGAAAATGTTGGAACTTGGAATGGTATCATCGTTTCGCCCGCATAGCATGTGCAAAAGAGTAGAGAGGGTCGCGGCGAAAACTGGACGCACCTCGTGTACAAACTGGACTATCTCTTTCGGAGTATCAGGGTTTCGAACGAGAACTCATCTGTTACACGGGCACTTCAATGTTTTTTAAACTTATTTCAACTCCAGCCTATTTTTGCGTTCAGTATGCATCATTCAAAGCGACGTCATCAATTTCCAACACATTCTGACATCATTTGCTGTTTTTCAGTCATTTACCGATTTGTTTAGGGAGCTAAATGACGGTGAAATTGAAAATCACTACAAAATGAACTCCGAAAATGTTGGAACTTGGCATGGTATCATCGTTTCGCCCGCATAGCATGTGCAAAAGAGTAGAGAGGGTCACGACGAAAACTGGACGCACCTCGTGTACAAACTAGACAATCTCTTTCGGAGTATAAGGGTTTCGGATGAGAACTCATCTGTTACACGGGCACATCAATGTTTTTTAAACTTATTTGAACTCCAGCCTATTTTTACATTCAGTATACATCATTCAAAGAGACATCATCAATTTCCAACACGTTCTGACATCATTTGCTGTTTTTCAGTCATTTACCGATTTGTGTAGGGAGCTAAATGACGGTGAAATTGAAAATCACTACAAAATGAACTCCGAAAATATTGGAACTTGGCATGGTATCATCGTTTCGCCCGCATAGCATGTAAAAAAGAGTAGAGAGGGTCACGGCAAAAACTGGACGCACCTCGTGTACAAACTGGACAATCTCTTTCGGAGTATCAAGGTTTCGGAGGAGAACTCATCTGTTACACAGGAACTTCTATGGTTTTTAAACTTATTTGAACTCCAGCCTATTTTTGCTTTCAGTATGCATCATTCAAGCAACATCATCAATTTCCAACACGTTGTGACATCATTTGTTGTTTTTCAGTCATTTACCGATTTGTTTAGGGAGCTAAATGACGGTGAAATTGAAAATCACTACAAAATGAACTCTGAAAATGTTGGAACTTCGCATGGTATCATCATTTCGCCCGCATAGCATGTGCAAAAGAGTAGAGAGGGTCACGGCGAAAACTGGACGCACCTCGTGTACAAACTGGACAATCTCTTTCGGAGTATCAGGGTTTTGGACGAGAACTCATCTATTACACGGGCACATCAATGTTTTTTAAACTTATTTGAACTCCAGCCTATTTTTGCATTCAGTATGCATCATTCAAAGCGACATCATCAATTTCCAACACGTTCTGACATCATTTGCTGTTTTTCAGTCATTTACCGATTTGTTTAGGGAGCTAAATGACGGTGAAATTGAAAATAACTACAAAATGAACTCCAAAAATGTTGGAACTTGGCATGGTATCATCCTTTCGCCCGCATAGCATGTGCAAAAGAGTAGAGAGGGTCACGGCAAAAACTGGACGCACCTCGTGTACAAACTGGACAATCTCTTTCGGAGTATCAGGGTTTTGGACGAGAACTCATCTGTTACACGGGCAC
>NW_025230365.1:3106-3823 GCF_018294505.1 Triticum aestivum
ATCACTACAAAATGAACTCTGAAAATGTTGGAACTTGGCATGGTATCATCATTTCGCCCGCATAGCATGTGCAAAAGAGTAGAGAGGGTCACGGCAAAAACTGGACGCACCTCGTGTACAAACTAGACAATCTCTTTTCGAGTATAAGGGTTTCGGATGAGAACTCATCTGTTACACGGGCACATCAATGTTTTTTAAACTTATTTGAACTCCAGCCTATTTTTACATTCAGTATACATCATTCAAAGAGACATCATCAATTTCCAACACGTTCTGACATCATTTGCTATTTTTCAGTCATTTACCGATTTGTGTAGGGAGCTAAATGACAGTGAAATTGAAAATCACTACAAAATGAACTCCGAAAATATTGGAACTTGGCATGGTATCATCGTTTCGCCCGCATAGCATGTGCAAAAGAGTAGAGAGGGTCACGGCAAAAACTGGACGCACCTCGTGTACAAACTGGACAATCTCTTTCGGAGTATCAAGGTTTCGGAGGAGAACTCATCTGTTACACAGGAACTTCAAAGGTTTTTAAACTTATTTGAACTCCAGCCTATTTTTGCGTTCAGTATGCATCATTCAAAGCAACATCATCAATTTCCAACATGTTGTGACATCATTTGTTGTTTTTCAGTCATTTACCGATTTGTTTAGGGAGCTAAATGACGGTGAAATTGAAAATCATTACAAAATGAACTCCGAAAATGTTGG
>NW_025230365.1:4484-4984 GCF_018294505.1 Triticum aestivum
ATGTGCAAAAGAGTAGAGAGGGTCACGGCGAAAACTGGACGCACCTCGTGTACAAACTGGACAATCTCTTTCGGAGTATCAGGGTTTCGGACAAGAACTCATCTGTTACACGAGCACTTCAATGTTTTTTAAACTTATTTGAACTCCAGCCTATTTTTGCATTCAGTATGCATCATTCAAAGCGACATCATCAATTTCCAACACGTTCTGACATCATTTGCTGTTTTTCAGTCATTTACCGATTTGTTTAGGGAGCTAAATGACGGTGAAATTGAAAATCACTACAAAATGAACTCCGAAAATGTTGGAACTCGGCATGGTATCATCGTTTCGCCCACATAGCATGTGCAAAAGAGTAGGGATGGTCACGGCGAAAGCTGGATGCACCTCGTGTACAAACTGGACAATCTCTTTCGGAGTATCAGGGTTTCGGACGAGAACTCATCTGTTACACGGGCACTTCAATGTTTTCTAAACTTATTTGAACTCCAGCCTATTTT
>NW_025230365.1:5378-6081 GCF_018294505.1 Triticum aestivum
GCGTTCAGTATGCATCATTCAAACCGACGTCATCAATTTCGAACACGTTCTGACATAATTTGCTGTTTTTCAGTCGTTTACCGATTTGTTTAGGGAGCTAAATGACGGTGAAATTGAAAATCACTACAAAATGAACTCCGAAAATGTTGGAACTTGGCATGGTATCATCGTTTCGCCCACATAGCATGTTCAAAAGAGTAGAGACGGTCACGGCGAAAACTGGACGCACCTCGTGTACAAACTGGACAATCTCTTTCGTAGTATCACGGTTTCGGACGAGAACTCATCTGTTACACGGGCACTTCAATGTTTTTTAAACTTATTTGAACTCCGGCCTATTTTTGCGTTCAGTATGCATCATTCAAAGTGACATCATCAATTTCCAACACGTTCTGACATCATTTGATATTTTTCAATCATTTACCGATTTGTTTAGGGAGCTAAATGACGGTGAAATTAAAAATTATACAAAATGAACTCTGAAAATGTTGGAACTCGGCATGGTATCATCATTTCGCCCGCATAGCATGTGCAAAAGAGTAGAGAGGGTCACGGCGAAAACTGGACGCACGTCGTGTACAAACTGGACAATCTCTTTTTGAGTATCAGGGTTTCGGACGAGAACTCATCTGTTACACGGGCACTTCAATGTTTTTTAAACTTATTTCAACTCCAGCCTATTTTTGCGTTCAGTATGCATCAT
>NW_025230365.1:6393-6972 GCF_018294505.1 Triticum aestivum
TTATTTGAACTCCAGCCTATTTTTGCGTTCAGTATGCATCATTCAAAGCGACGTCATCAATTTCGAACACGTTCTGACATCATTTGCTGTTTTTCAGTCGTTTACCGATTTGTTTAGGGAGCTAAATAACGGTGAAATTGAAAATCACTACAAAATGAACTCCGAAAATGTTGGAACTTGGAATGGTATCATCGTTTCGCCCGCATAGCATGTGCAAAAGAGTAGAGAGGGTCGCGGCGAAAACTGGACGCACCTCGTGTACAAACTGGACTATCTCTTTCGGAGTATCAGGGTTTCGAACGAGAACTCATCTGTTACACGGGCACTTCAATGTTTTTTAAACTTATTTCAACTCCAGCCTATTTTTGCGTTCAGTATGCATCATTCAAAGCGACGTCATCAATTTCCAACACATTCTGACATCATTTGCTGTTTTTCAGTCATTTACCGATTTGTTTAGGGAGCTAAATGACGGTGAAATTGAAAATCACTACAAAATGAACTCCGAAAATGTTGGAACTTGGCATGGTATCATCGTTTCGCCCGCATAGCATGTGCAAAAGAGTAGAGAGGGTCACG
>NW_025230365.1:11657-12025 GCF_018294505.1 Triticum aestivum
GATTTGTTTAGAGAGCTAAATGACGTTGAAAATGAAAATCATTACAAAATGAACTCTGATAATGTTGGAACTTGGCATGGTATCATCATTTCGCCCGCATAGCATGTTCAAAAGAGTAGAGAGGGTCACGGCGAAAACTGGACGCACCTCGTGTACAAACTGGACAATCTCATTCGGAGTATCAGGGTTTCGGACGAGAACTCATCTGTTACACGGGCACTTCAATGTTTTTTAAACTTATTTGAACTCCAGCCTATTTTTGCGTTCAGTATGCATCATTCAAAGCGATGTCATCAATTTCCAACACGTTCTGACATCATTTGCTGTTTTTCAGTCATTTACCGATTTGTTTAGAGAGCTAAATGACG
>NW_025230365.1:14064-14798 GCF_018294505.1 Triticum aestivum
TGTTTAGGGAGCTAAATGACGGTGAAATTGAAAATCACTACAAAATGAACTCCGAAAATGTTGGAACTCAGCATGGTATCATCGTTTCGCCCACATAGCATGTGCAAAAGAGTAGGGATGGTCACGGTGAAAGCTGGACGCACCTCGTGTACAAACTGGACAATCTCTTTCGGAGTATCAGGGTTTCGGACGAGAACTCATCTGTTACACGGGCATTTCAATGTTTTCTAAACTTATTTGAACTCCAGCCTATTTTTGCGTTCAGTATGCATCATTCAAAGCGACGTCATCAATTTCGAACACGTTCTGACATCATTTGCTGTTTTTCAGTCGTTTACCGATTTGTTTATGGAGCTAAATTACAGTGAAATTGAAAATCACTACAAAATGAACTCTGAAAATGTTGGAAGTTGGCATGGTATCATCATTTCGCCCGGATAGCATGTGCAAAAGAGTAGAGAGGGTCACGGCGAAAACTGGACGCACCTCGTGTACAAACTGGACAATCTCTTTCGGAGTATCAGAGTTTCGGACGAGAACTCATCTGTTACACGGGCACTTCAATGTTTTTTAAACTTATTTGAATTCCAGCCTATTTTTGCATTCAGTATGTATCATTCGAAGCGACATCATCAATTTCCAACACGTTCTGACATCATTTGATATTTTTCTGTCATTTACCGATTTGTTTAGGGAGCTAAATGACGGTGAAATTGAAAATCACTACAAAATGA
>NW_025230366.1:0-666 GCF_018294505.1 Triticum aestivum
CGGCTCCGCACGTCGCCACTCGGTTGGTCACCTCATCACCACTCGGCCGCGATGCGCGCCGCCACTTGGCTGGTCACCTCATCACCACTCGGCCGCTCTGGGCGTCGCCACTCGCTTGGTCACCTCATAAACATTCGGCCGCTCCGTGAGTCGCCACTTGATTGGTCACGTCATCACCACTCGGCCGCCCCGCGCGTTGCCTCTCGGTTGGTCACATCATCACCACTCCGCCGCTCCGCGCGTCGCCACTCGGGGGCCTCGCCACTCGGTTGGTCACCTTATAACCATTCGGCCGCTCCGCGCGTCGCTACTTGATAGGTCACATCATCAACACTTGGCCGCTCCGCGCGACGCCACTTGGTTGGTCACCTCATCACCAGAAGGCCGATCCGCGCGTCGCCACTCGGTTGGTCATCTCATCACCACTCGGCTCCGCGCGTCGCCACTCGGTTGGTCACCTCATCACCACTCGGCCGCGACGCGCGTCGCCACTTGGCTGGTCACCTCATCACCACTCGGCCGCTCTGGGCGTCACCACTCGGATGGTCACCTCATAACCATTCGGCCGCTCAGTGAGTCGCCACTTGATTGGTCACCTCATCACCATTCGGCCGTCCCACACGTCGTATCTTGGTTGATCACCTCATCACCAGTCGGCCGCTCCGC
>NW_025230366.1:4653-14794 GCF_018294505.1 Triticum aestivum
TCCTCCACGCGTCGTCACTTGGTTGGCCACCTCATCACCACTCGGTCGCCCTGCGCATCGCCTCTCGGTCGGTCACCTCATCACCACTCGGGCGCTCTGCGCATCGCCTCTCGGTTGGTCACCTCATCACCACTCGGTCGCCCGGGCGTCTCAACTCGGTTGGTCACCTCATCACCACTCGGCCGCTCCGCCCGCCGCCTCTCGGTTGGTCACCTCATCATCACTCGACCGCTCCGCGCGTCACCACTCGGTTGATCGCATCGTCACCTCTCGTGTCACATCCCTAGCTTCTGGTAATGCACTAGGCTAGACCCCTTGTGTTGCATCATGTTTAAATTTTTGCCTAAAATTGAAATGGGGATGTTCAAACCCTAGCATTAAATCAACTCAACTAGGGTAAGTTAAAATCTTTTCAATAAACCCAAAAGGCCCCTAAGAAAAGTTCATGATTTCTGGTTAAGGTGGAAACCTCTGCCAAAAATGATGAATATATCCTTAGGTCATTTTTGGATTTTTGAATTAAATCATATTGTATTTGACTTTGGGCTTTTAAATACTATAAATAATTTAAATGCTCAAATAAATGTTGGAAATTGATAAGGGTCACTGGAATAATTCAGAAAGCACCCATAATTATTTCCAGGATTTTATAAAATGATTTGATATTAAAACAAATCAAAAACAACCCTGCAAAATAGAAAACAGAGTTAAAATAAAACAGAACAGTAAATGAGAAAAAAAAGAGAGAGAGAAGCCCACTTACCTGGCCTTACCCGCGCAGCCACCAGAGCTGGCCCAGTTCCCCAGCCGGCCCAGCCCACCTCTTCCTCCCTTGTCCTCTTCCTCCTCTGCCAGGAGGACGAGCAGAGGCGTGGCGTGGCGCGCATCGACGCCGGCCACCTCCTGCTTCGCGCTGGAGGCCTCCCCCTTCGAGTCTATCCATGCGTGGAGACGCCACGCAGCCGCCCGGAGCCGTCCAGCCCTCCCTCTCCTCCCCTGGACCCCGTTCCCTCCTCTGCTTCCCTCCCTGCACGCGCCCGAGCGGAGCCCATCGCCGCCGACGCCGTTACCGGGGCCACAGCCACCCCCTCGCTCCCACTATGCGTCCCTGAGCTCCGCCCTGACCCCGTGAAGCTACCCAAGCGACGCACGCGACCAGAGGAGGCCGCAGTCGACCGGAGCATCATCGTCTTCACCTCCGGTGCCCGGAGATCGCCGCCGTCAATTCGCCGGCGCAGAAGCCTCCCCGAGCCCGCCGAGCTTCTCTTCCGACCCCATGTGAGCTCCTGCACCTTCCCTTATGCTCGCCCCCCTGTTTCTCTCCGCTAGCTCGATTCCGCCGGAGCCGAGAGCTCATCGCCGCCGGCCATGATGCCTCCGTCGTTTTAGCCACCACAGCCCGTGCCTGAGTGTGTCAACGCGTTCGGTGCCCTCCCAGGAGCACGCAGATCCCACCAGCTCCTCCTCCCGAGCTCCCTAACGCCGACTCCGAGCTCACCCGAGCTCCGGCCGCCGCCTCGCTCGCCGTCGGCACCGATTCCGGCCGCCCCAAGTGCAACTGACTCCACCAGGAGCTTCGGCTCGTCCCCAGCTCCTCCTAGATGCCCTCCGCGGCCCATTTGGTCGCCGGAGTGGCCAAAACCACTCTCGCCGCCGCGCTAATGGTCGCCGCCGGCGAAACTCTGGCAGGAGCCGACGTGGCCAGTCATTAGGGCCTAACTACCCCCGCTAACCAACCCCCTAGGCCACTGACAGTGGGCCCCAGGGCTTAGTCAGAGCTAACCAGCCCGGGTCAACGCGGGATTAGTCCCTGTGTCACTGACCAGTGGACCCCACTGGTCAGGTTTGACCCGGGGCAGCCCTGTTGACTTGCTGACGCAAGCATGACGCAGTGCTGATGTCATAATTAATTTTCTGGAATTGTTTTAATTCTAAATAATCAGAAAATTCCAGAAAATTGTAAAAACTTCTAAAATTCATAGAAAATTAACCGTAACTCCAAATTAAATAATTTATATATGAAAAATTATCAGAAAAATTCAAAGAATCCATCTGTACCATTTTCATGCATGTTAGAACAACTTATAGCTGCTGTTTAGCACAAATCAAATAAAGGGCATTTAAATAATCACATATGGAGTTTGAATTTGAATCTTGTATTCAAACCAACTTCATTTAATCTGTTGCTAGTTGCATTGGCTCAAAACACATTCATTTTGCCATGTCATGATCATGCATCATATTGTGCATTGCATTGATTGTGTTCCCTTCTGTGTTGCCGGTAATTGTCCCCTCTCGATAGACGTGATACCGATGATGTGATCGTTGACACTGATGAAGACTCAATGTTATCTTCAGAAGTGCCAGGCAAGCAAAACCCCCTTGTTCATTCCGATACAATCCTACTCTCTCGCTCCTGCTCTCTTTTAATGCATTAGGACAACACCGATTTTTCTGTTACTTGCTGCGGTAGCTGAACCCCTTTATCCTTTGCATGACCTGTCATTGCCACAGTAAATAGATGAAACCCACTAGCATGAGTAGGAGTTGTTTGAGCCCTGTTGTGCCTACTCATTCATGTTTGTTTGTCATGCCTGCTACTGCTTAGAGTTGAGTCAGGTCTGATTCATCGGGGATGAATCAGAGGTGTGTGAACATGTCCTACTGTGTGTGAGCTAAGTGTGTGAACACGTTTTGGTAAAGGTAGCGGTGAGAGGCCATGTAGGAGTACATGGTGGGTTGTCTCGTTGCAGCCGTCCTCAGGAACTGAGTTCTGTGTTTGTGATCCATGATTCAGCTACTACCACGCATTGGGCCCGAAACCAATGGACCCTCTCGGCTTCTTAATCACCCTTGTCCTCTGTCCAGGAGTTGCAAGTAGTTTCTGGTGTTTGTAGTATGCTGGAGGCCGTGGACAGCGCTGACCGTAGGGGTGGGCTGTGATGCGGTAGGCACGTGGCCGGGTAAACCGGGCACCCGTTTGGTGTCACGGAACCCTGTACACATCGTTTGGGGCTGTGAGCGAAACTCCGGCCGGATCTCCTCATGGATGGAACCCGAATAGGCGATAAACCTGGACTAGAGACTTGAGTGTTTAGGTAGGCCGTGGCCGACACCCACGTTGGGCTTCCGCTTGAAGGTTGCCGAGTACATGTCGTGTAAACGACGGTAAGTGGTGAGAGCGTGTGTGAAGAAGTACCCCCTGCAGGGTTAATATGATCTATTCGAATAGCCGTGTCCGCGGTAAAGGACTTCTGGGTTGCTTATATCAGTTCATAGACAAGTGAAAGTGGATACTTTAAAATGCGCAAGATAAGCGTGAGTGCTATGGATGGCGTTCTCGTAGGGAGACGGGAGCAGATCCATAGTGGTGTATTGATATGGTGAATATGTGGACTCGTGTGCGCCACCTCAAAAGAGTTACTTGCAGTCGTAGTTCAGGATAGCCACCGAGTCAAAGCTGGCTTGCTGCAGTTAAACCCCACCATCCCCTTTGTTGATAATGATGCATATGTAGATAGTTCTGATGTAAGTCTTGCTGGGTACATTTGTACTCACGTTTGCCTATTTTATGTTTTTGCAGAGAGACTTCAGTCTCACTAGTATTTCCGCGTTGTCTTCGACGTTTAGCTTGATACCTCAGCTACGATCTTGTGCCCTCGGCAGGATCTGATAGATAGTCAGGCTTCTCAGCCTTTTTCATTTATAGTTGTCTGTACTCAGACATGATAGCTTCCGCTTGTGCTTTGATTTGTATGCTCTGAATGTTGGGTCATGAGACCCCTGTTTGTAATATCTCGCTCCTCGGAGCCTATTGAATAAATTACTTGAGTCGCAGAGTCATGTTGTGATGCCATGTTGTATTTGCACATATCGAGCATATTGTGTGTATGTTATTGAAATGCTTGGTATGTGTGGGATCTGACCATCTAGTTGTTCATCTTTAGTAGCCTCTCTTATGGGGAAATGTCTCCTAGTGTTTCACTGAGCCATGGTAGCTTGCTACTGCTCCGGAACACTTAGGCTGGCCGGCATGTGTCCTTCTTCGTTCCTGTGTCTGTCCCTTCGGGGAAATGTCACGCGATGAATACCGGAGTCCTGTTAGCCCGCTACAGCCCGGTTCACCGGAGTCCTGCTAGCCCAGTGCTACAGCCTCGTTTCACTCGCTGATGACCGACACGTTCGATGCTGGGTCATGGATGCCTGTCCCTGTAAGTCTGTGCCACTTTGGGTTTACGACTAGCCATGTCAGCCCGGGCTCCTTATCATATGGATGCTAGCGACACTGTCATATACGTGTGCCAAAAGGCGCAAACGGTCCCGGGCAAAGGTAAGGCGACACCCGTGGGAATACCGTGCGTGAGGCCGCAAAGTGATATGAGGTGTTACATGCTAGATCGATGTGGCATTGAGTCGGGGTCCTGACAGCGTTGGTATCAGAGCTTGACTGCCTGTAGGATTACCAAGCCAAACTGGTCGAAGTTGAGTCTAGATATTCTTTAGTTATGTAAGGGAATTGATTGTGGGATGGAACGTAAGGCTCTTTTTACTCCTTATACCTCATGGCCTTCTGATCTGAGTCATCATCTTCTCTTCTACGGGGATTAAGAACTAGGCTATCTCTTCTTTCCATCAGGATCACGTGTTACTAATCCGTAGACTTATAAGATTGTTGGGCTTAAGCCTCGTTTCAGTTCCTACTACTTCTGTATGTTAATTATTGATCTCGAGACCTTGATATTGTGCTTCTGAGTGGTTATGCCACCATTTTTGTGAATGTCTCAAATCTTTTCTGAGCATTTACAGCCGTTATGCTGTCCGAGTCATCCCAGGTTTCTAAGTAGTCTGATGCAATTGCAAATCCTTTCTTCCTGTTTCAATGTTCCCATGGGCCAGATTAACCACACTAATCAGTGAGTTGAGGTACTCCGTTACCTTGACATATATGTTGGAGATACTATTATGGCCCTAGGTGTTTAGGGAGTCACCTAGTAATCTAGCAATGTTTTGTGTCCCAGTGTGATGATTCTGGCTTTTATTCTCGAAAGCATCCCGTGATGCCACTTAGTAGTAGACATTCTACTCCTTGGGTTTTCGAACCAAGATTCACCCTACTTGCTTCATGTTGATAGTGTCTGCTAGTTCTTTTAGGGTATTAGTAACCTTTGCATTGGTCCTCGAGGTCCATGGTATTTCCCTTCTTCCAAATACTATGAACCACTTATGGCAGTAGTTTGTTGGATCAAAAGATCATAACCAGAGTGCTCTCGATGGGTTCTCCATGCTATATTGTGACTCTGCCAGCTCAACCTTTCTGCATGGGTTATCCGGAAGAAATATGTTGAACTTCGTCCGACATACTAACCTATGCATCCACAACTCAGAAAATTATATGTTCCTTTGAGTTGTTCTCCGTAGTTGCATTCTGACCCTCGTCTATCAATTGATAGTCAGGAGTATGCGTGCGTTCGTTCATCGATGCCTATGACTCTTGTGGTCTGTCAAGCCATTCTATTCCGGAATGACTAGGAGAAACAAACTCCAGTACCTCTTCCATATCTAGGATTGGGTCAAAGCAATTGTATTCCGCAGATCAAAATGCTAATCCAGCTTCTGGTCTGTTCTACCTTGAAGTATTACCATCTTTATATCGAGATTGTTATAGGAATTGCACACCATCCTATGAAATCTTGGTACAGTGATACTTCTTGCCATCATTGTTCATTCCTCGGTTCCTGTGTTATTGTCACCGGAATGCCGACAAATGAATCATGGTGTGTGAAATCAATACTCCTAGCAACCTCGTTGCTTGGTAGTTAAAGGATAATAATTTCATTCTTAGTATGTTGGTTTTTGAATCATCCTTCTAAGACTGATCGTGCTACCTAGTCCTTATTTTGGTGCACCCTTCGATTGATGAGTTAGGATTTTGTCAAGTCCTCACCCATTTGATCATATCGTCTTGCCCTGAAAAGCAAGATTGATCTCGAGCTTAGTAACATATCGGTGGTTCGTGACTTTCCAAATATCTTCTTGGAGGTGTTACCGGGTTGTCACCTGCCGTTATGTTGAGTTTGTGATCAAGTTGGTTTCTTGTGAACCACCTTCTCTCCAAGAATCGGCGTTAGATACCCCTGAGCTAGTTGGTTAAGCTAGACAACAACTTGGAGAGTTGGAAGATAAAAGCTTGCCTGACTTAGTTCGTCCCAAAGGGATATTCTTGTGTAGTGTGTGTTGGAGAAAGATGATATCTTCATCGATTGGTCCTTGTGATCAGTTGCTGGACCTATTGTCTTATCAATCCTTTGATTTGAGTGTGGGCTATCGTCAAATCAAATCAGTACCAACGATGCTCGTAATGTTGTCTTATTCGTGGTTGATTCCTCGAGCATACACCATTACATCTCTGGTCTGACCAATGCTACTACTTGTTCACTTAACTATGGAATTCCTTTTAAAAAGGAAACCTAAATGAATTGTTGTTGAGCCCATTGACAACATCCTTATCTCCTCCATAATTTTGTTGAACATTAAGCTAGTGTTGGAAATTTTTGAAAGCATTTGTTCATGCTAGCTCATGAAGCATATGTTTGGATGAAGGTAGTGACTTCCTTTAATTCATGTGCATCTGATGCAAGTTGCCGCCGTGGATTCGAGAAAGTCAATGTTGCTTTCTTTGGAATCATTCCAAATCAGTCATGCACACGTGCGAAGAATGCTGTGGTTTGAAGACTTGCAACCTTCAATCTATATCTATCCCTAGCACACCAAGCCACTGATTGATTTGTTCAAGGAGAAGGAGTTTCTTCATAAGAGCTAATCCGGACTTATGTAAGGACTTCGATACCTCGTTGATGGTTTCCCCTCCTGAACTCGGTAGTGTTTTATTATAAGACTACTATGTGGTCATGCTTGTCTGGGACAGCGTGTTCACATGTTTGTAGCAGAACCAGCTCATGTTTTGGAGCTTACTATCGTAGTTCATTCCCCGAGAATCTCGCAATGTCATCTCGTCGATTTGTGTTGCAAATTTCCGTTTTTCTTCCTAGACTCGATGAGTCTGGAATATCCTGACACCAACCAGATCTGAATCTCAGGCAGATATGATGGTTGGAATATTTCCCAAGAATTATAATATTGGTCGCGCGATAACCGGTAAAGTGGATGTCGTGGCCAACACACCCAGCCGGAAGACCTGTTATTATAATATCTTGATTGATGAAGTTGGCCACCTCCCCATAAGGATTTCGTAGGGTTTGATCCCTAGTTGCCCCTATGGATTTTTGTGTTTCCGAAGTCCGACCTTTACTTGATGTTCTAGATACAAAACCATATCTATGAATGGGTTACACTAGCACATCAAGGAGAACATTAGAAGCGGAGTGCTAAATGTCTCTTGGTCGATCATCCAGATTTTTATTTCCTTGGCCTCGCTAAGGTGAAATCTGAGAAAGTGTTATCTTCCTTTGCATCTCCATCATCCATCATCATTCATCATGGCAGCAAGTTGTGTTACCGGACCCTTGACACGGATGTTGGTAAAACCTTGATGAATATGGAAATGCTCAAGTTCTTGAGAGCACGCACAAGCTCTAGGTGTTATCGTCGGCACTAACTGGGTTTGCTCTCAGTTTCCTCGGCAATGCTATGATCTTTTCAAACAGTGAATTCACTCTCTGTTGTTGGGTTCTTCCCCAGTTACCAGAATCATTCCCAGCATTTGCATTCTGTTTCCAGCTTGCCCCGCCAATGTGCCATTCTACCATGGGTCCCTTCCATTTCCGGTGATAAGCAAAATCATACATTGCGTTGTCTTCAACAAGGTAATCCACATCATCCAAGTCTGAGTATGCCATTCTACCGACCCCCCTCCAAACGATCGCTTGAGAATTGCCTTAGGCTGGTATAAAGGTTTTAAATGATCTCTGAATCAAAGGTAATTCTTTTTGCCACTTAAGGGGATAATCTACGAATCACCCTCCTTCGGGATGTTTCGTCGTGGTATCATGGCAACTCAACTCCTCGCTACGTTGACAATCGTTTACCACCTTCCTAAGCGTGAAATTGTGGTCTACCTAGTGAACCTCCGTCATCCGTTTCTTCCACCCCTCTTGATGTGTATCTCGTGTCTCAACCCGAGAGACGGTTCTATGTCTCATTCCGGGAGATAATCCTGAGTTGTTCGATCTTCGAGAAGACCGATCCTTCCAGAGTTTTCCTTTCCTCTTCTTGTCATGATTAGCTGGAATTCTCAGAACAAGATGACAAGACAAAGATGGTGTGCAAATCAACGTTCATTTGAAGTGCAACCGGGATCGTGAAGATTATACTAGTTGCGTTCCCCTTCACCTTACCCTACGCTTGAATCTCGAGACGAGATTCTTGTTTAGTGGGGGTGAGTTGTCACATCCCTAGCTTCTGGTAATGCACTAGGCTAGACCCCTTGTGTTGCATCATGTTTAAATTTTTGCCTAAAATTGAAATGGGGATGTTCAAACCCTAGCATTAAATCAACTCAACTAGGGTAAGTTAAAATCTTTTCAATAAACCCAAAAGGCCCCTAAGAAAAGTTCATGATTTCTGGTTAAGGTGGAAACCTCTGCCAAAAATGATGAATATATCCTTAGGTCATTTTTGGATTTTTGAATTAAATCATATTGTATTTGACTTTGGGCTTTTAAATACTATAAATAATTTAAATGCTCAAATAAATGTTGGAAATTGATAAGGGTCACTGGAATAATTCAGAAAGCACCCATAATTATTTCCAGGATTTTATAAAATGATTTGATATTAAAACAAATCAAAAACAACCCTACAAAATAGAAAACAGAGTTAAAATAAAACAGAACAGTAAATGAGAAAAAAAAGAGAGAGAGAAGCCCACTTACCTGGCCTTACCCGCGCAGCCACCAGAGCTGGCCCAGTTCCCCAGCCGGCCCAGCCCACCTCCTCCTCCCTTGTCCTCTTCCTCCTCTGCCAGGAGGACGAGCAGAGGCGAGGCGTGGCGCGCGTCGACGCCGGCCACCTCCTGCTTCGCGCTGGAGGCCTCCCCCTTCGAGTCTATCCATGCGTGGAGACGCCACGCAGCCGCCCGGAGCCGTCCAGCCCTCCCTCTCCTCCCCTGGACCCCGTTCCCTCCTCTGCTTCCCTCCCTGCACGCGCCCGAGCGGAGCCCATCGCCGCCGACGCCGTTACCGGGGCCACAGCCACCCCCTCGCTCCCACTATGCGTCCCTGAGCTCCGCCCTGACCCCGTGAAGCTACCCACGCGACGCACGCGACCAGAGGAGGCCGCAGTCGACTGGAGCATCATCGTCTTCACCTCCGGTGCCCGGAGATCGCCGCCGTCAATTCGCCGGCGCAGAAGCATCCCCGAGCCCGCCGAGCTTCTCTTCCGACCCCATGTGAGCTCCTGCACCTTCCCTTATGCTCGCCCCCCCCTGTTTCTCTCTGCTAGCTCAATTCCGCCGGAGCCGAGAGCTCATCGCCGCCGGCCATGATGCCTCCGTCGTTTTAGCCACCACAGCCCGTGCCTGAGTGTGTCAACGCGTTCGGTGCCCTCCCAGGAGCACGCAGATCCCACCAGCTCCTCCTCCCGAGCTCCCTAACGCCGACTCCGAGCTCACCCGAGCTCCGGCCGCCGCCTCGCTTGCCGTCGGCACCGATTCCGGCCGCCCCGAGTGCAACTGACTCCACCAGGAGCTTCGGCTCGTCCCCAGCTCCTCCTAGATGCCCTCCGCGGCCCATTTGGTCGCCGGAGTGGCCAAAACCACTCTCGCCGCCGCGCTAATGGTCGCCGCCGGCGAAACTCCGGCAGGAGCCGACGTGGCCAGTCATTAGGGCCTAACTACCCCCGCTAACCAACCCCCTAGGCCACTGACAGTGGGCCCCAGGGCTTAGTCAGAGCTAACCAGCCCGGGTCAACGCGGGATTAGTCCCTGTGTCACTGACCAGTGGACCCCACTGGTCAGGTTTGACCCGGGGCAGCCCTGTTGACTTGCTGACGCAAGCATGACGCAGTGCTGATGTCATAATTAATTTTCTGGAATTGTTTTAATTCTAAATAATCAGAAAATTCCAGAAAATTGTAAAAACTTCTAAAATTCATAGAAAATTAACCGTAACTCCAAATTAAATAA
>NW_025230367.1:0-14782 GCF_018294505.1 Triticum aestivum
TCCTTATGGGGAGGTGACCAACTTCTTCAACCAGGATACTACAATAATAGGCCTTCCGACTAGGTGTGTTGGCCACGACATCCACGTTACCGGTTACAGAGAGACCAACAATATAGTTCTTTGGAGTACATTCCAACCATCATATCTGCCTGAGATTCAGATCTGGTTGGTGTTAGGATATTCCAGACCCATCCAGTCTAGAGGGAAAATGAGAGTTCGCAACACAATTTGACGAGATGACATTGCAAGATTCTTGGGGAATGAACTGCGATAGCAAGCTCCAAAACATGAGTCGGTTCTGCTACAAACTTGTGAACACGCTATCCAAGACGAGCATGACCACGTAGTAGTCTTACAGTAAAACACTATCGAGTTCAGGTGGGGAACCATCATAAAGGATTTTGAAGTCTTACGTAAGTCCATGGATTAGATCCCAAGCATAGACTTCTTTGCCTTGAACAAGTCAATCAGTGGCTTGGTGTGCTAGGGAATACATATGGAGTGGAGGTAATTAATCTACCAAACCATAGAATACATTCACACATGCATAACTGACTTGGGATGGTACCAGGGGAAATAAAAACAATCTTTCTTGAACTCACGGCGGCAACTTGCACCAAATGCACATGAATTCGAGGAAGTCACTTCTTCCATCCAAGCATAAGCTTCATGAATGGAACACGAAGGCATTGCTTACAAAGTTTTCAACACTAGGTTGATGTTCAACATGAATCATGGGGGAGACAAAATGCTGCTGATGGGCTCAACAACAACTCATCAGAATTTCCATATCACTGGACTTCCACCATCATGTGAACACGATGATAGTATTGGTCAGACCAAAAGATGTAATGGTGTATGCTCGAGGGATCAACCACGGGTAAGACAACATTACGAACATCGTTGGTTCTGATTTGACTTGACGATAGCCCATACTCAAATCAGGGTTTGGACAAGACAATAGGTTCAATAACTGATCACGGGGATCAGTCGATGAAGATATCATCTATCTTCAACACACACACACACACACACACACACCAGGATATCCCTTAACATGAACTAAGTCAGACAAGCTTCCATCTTCCAACTCTCCAAGTTGTTGTTTAGCTCAACCAACTAGCTCAGGGATATCCAACACAGATTCTTGGAGAAGGGGTGGTTTACAAGAACCAACTTGATCACGAACTCAACATAGCGGTCAGGTGACAACCTGGTAACACTTCCAAGAAGATATCCGGAAAATCACGAACCACCGATATGTTACTAAGCTGGAGAACAATCTTGCTTTTCAGAGCAAGACAATATGATCAGATAAGCGAGGAATGGAATAATCCTCACTCATTGATCAAGGAGTGCAGCAGAAATAAGGACTAGGTAGCACCATCAGTCCTAGGATGGTGATTTAATAACCAACACGCTAAGAATGAGAATATTGTCCATTTACTACAAAGCAATGAGTTGCTCGGAGTATTGATTTCACACATCACAATTCACTTGTCTGCATTCCGGTTACAACAACATGGAACCGAGGAATGAATAATGATGGCGAGAAGTATCACTGTATCAAACTTCATAAGAGATGGTGCAATTCCTATGATATTCTTGGCATGAATAGGGTAGAACTCCAAGTTAGAACAGAGCAAAAGCTGGATTGGCATTTTGATCTGCGGGATACAACTACTTTGACCCAATCCTAGATATGGATGAGGTACTGGAGTTTGTTTATCCTAGTCATTCTAGAATAGAATGGCTTGACGGACCACAAGAATAATAGGCATCGATGAACACAAATGCACACATACTCTTGGCTATCAACCGATAGAAGATGGTCGGAATACAATTGAAGAGGAACAACTCGAGGAACATATAATTTCCTGAGTTGTGGATGCATAGATTAGTATGTCGAGCAAAGCTCAACATTTCTTCCGGACAACCCATGCAGAAAGGTAGGACTGGCAGATTCACAATGCAGAATGGAGAACTTATCAAGAGCACTCTGGTTGTGATCTTTTGATGCAACAAACTTCTTCCATAAGTGGTTCATAGTATTTGGAAGAAGGAAATACCACGGACCTCGAGGACTATCGCAAAGGTTACTAATATCCTAAAGGAACTAGCAACACTATCAACATGAGGTAAGTAGGGTGAATTTCGGGTTCAAGAACCCAGGAATAGAATACCTACTACTAAATGGCATCGCGGGATGCTTTCGGGAATGGTGGCCAGAATCATCACACCGGAACACAAAACATGGCTAGATTACTAGGTGACTCCCTAAAACACCTAGGGTCATAATAATAGATCCAACATATATGTCGAGGTAGTAGAGTACCTCAACTGACCGGTAGTGTGATTAATCTGGCCAAATGGACATCAGGAACAGGAGGAAGGGGTTTGCAAATGCATCAGGCTACTTAGAAACCTGGGATGACTCGGACGGCATAACGGTTTTAAATGCTCAAAAAGATTTGAGACATCATGCAAAATGGTGGCATAACCACTCAACAACACAATATCAAGGTTCCGAGATCAACTGTCAACACACAGAAGATAGTAGGAACTGAACTGGGCTTGAACTCAACAATCCTAGGCAACTACGGTTTAGTAACACGTCATCCTGAGAGATAGAAGAGAAGCCTAGTTCTTAACCCCTGTAGAAGAGAAGAGGGTGACTCAAATCAGAAGGCATAAGGTAAAGGAGTAAAAAGAGCCTTACGTTCCCTTCCACAATCAATTCCCTTATATAACTAAAGCAGTTCCAGACTCAACTTCGACCAGTTTGGCTTGGTAATCCTACAGGCAGTCAGGCTCTGATACCAAAGCTGTCAGGACCCCGATTCCAAGTCACATCGATCTAGCCGGTAACACCTCATATCACTTTGTGGCCTCACGCACGGTATTCCCACGAGTGTAGCCTTACCATGGCCTGGGACCGTTTGTGCCTTTTGGCTCATGTATATGATAGTGTCGCTAGAATCCATATGATAGAGAACCCGGGCCGACATGGCTAGTCGTTCACCCAAAGCAGCACCAACCTATGGGGACAGGCATACATGAATCACATCGAGCATGTCGGTCAGCAGCGTGTGAATCCGGGCTGTAGCACTGGGCTAACAGGACTCCGAATGTCACCGTGTGACATTTCCCCGAAGGGACAGACACAGGAACGAAGTGAAACACATGCCGGCCAGTCAAGTGTCCTGAGCAGTAGTGCTGGGCTAGCAGGACTCCGGTGAACTGGGCTGTAGCGGACTACTATGGCTCATGGAAGCACAAGACTACATTTCCCCATAAGAGAGGCTACCAAGGATAAACAACTAGGTTATGGGATCCCACACATACCAAGCATTTCAATCATACACACAATATGCTCGATATGTGTAAATACAACATGGCATCACAACATAACTCTACGACTCAAGCATTTATTCATTAGGCTCCGAGGAGCGAGATATTACAAACATGGGTCTCATGACCCAACAATCATAGCATACAAATCAAAGCACATGCGGAAGCTTAACATGTCTGAGTACAGACATCTACAAATGAAAGAGGCTAAGAAGCCTGACTATCTACCAGATCCTGCCGAGGGCACAAGATCGTAGCTGAGGTATCAAGCTAAACGTCGAAGTCCACATGGAACTACTAGCGAGACTGACGTCTCTCTGCAAAACATAAAATAGGCAAACATGAGTACAAAGGTACTCAACAAGACTTACATCAGAACTAGCTACATATGCATCGGTATCAACAAGGGGGGTGGTGGAGTTTGACTGCAGCAAGCCAGCTTTGACTCAGTGGCTAACCTGAACTACGACTGTAAGCAACTCTTTTGAGGTGGCGCACACGAGTCCACATATTCACCATTCAATACACCACTATGGATCCGCTCCCGTCTCCCTACGAGAATGCCATCCATAGCACTCACGCTTATCTTGCGAGTTTTAGAGTATCCACTTTCACTTGTCTATGAACTGTTATAGGCAACCCAGAAGTCCTTTACCGCGGACACGGCTATTCGAATAGATCATTTATAACCCCGCAGGGGTGTACTTCTTCACACATGCTCTCGCAACTTACCACCATGTACACATCGTGTATCTTGGCAACCTTCAAGCGGAAGCCTGGCGAGGGAGTCGGCCACGACCTGACTAACCACACAAGTCTCTAGTCCAAGTTTATCGCCTATTCAGGTTCCATCCGCGAGGAGATCCGGATGGAGTTTCGCTCACAGCCCCAAACGATGTGTGCAGGGTTCCCGAGACACCAAACGGGCGCCCGGTACACCGTGCCACGGTGTATCTACCGCATCATAGCCCACCCCTAGGGTCAGCGCTGTGCACGGCCGCCAACCCATATCCTACAAACACCAGAAACTAGTTGCAACTCCTGGAGAGAGGACAAGGGCAGTTAATAAGTCAAGAGGGTCCATTGGTTTCGGGCCCAATGCGTGGTAGTAGCTGGTCATGGATCACAAACACAGAACTCAGTTCCTATGAACGGTTTCAATGAGACAACCCACCATGTACTCCTACATGGCCTCTCACCTCTACCTTTACCAAATCGTGTTCACACACTTAGCTCACACACAGTAGGACATGTTCATCACTATTCCAATTCATCCCCGATGAATCAGACCTGACTCAACTCTAAGCGGTAGCAAGCATGACAAATAAGCATGAATGAGTAGGCACATCAGGGCTCAAACAAGTCCTACTCATGCTAGTGGGTTTCATCTATTTACTGTGGCAATGACAGGTCATGCAGAGGAAAGGGGTTCAACTACCGCAACATGTAATAGTTGAATCGTTGTTGTCCTAATGCAGTAAAAGAGAGCAGGAGCGAGAGAGTGGGATTGTATCGGGATGAACAAGGGGGTTTTGCTTGCCTGGCACTTCTGAAGATATCATTGGGTCTTTGTTGGTGTCAAAACCGGCGGATCTCGGGTAGGGGGTACCGAACTGTGCATCTAGGCCGGATGGTAACAGGAGGCAAGGGACACGAAGTTTTACTCAGGTTCGGTCCCTCTCGATGGAGGTAAAACCCCACGTCCTGCTTGATTAATATTGGTGATATGGGTAGTACAAGAGTAGATCTACCACGAGATCGGAGAGGCTAAACCCTAGAAGCTAGCCTATGGTATGATTGTTGATGTGTATGTTGTCCTACGGACTAAAACCCTCCGGTTTATATAGACACCGGAGAGGGTTAGGGTTACACAAAGTCGGTTACAATGGTAGGAGATCTGCATATCCGTATCGCCAAGCTTGCCTTCCACGCCAAGAAAAGTCCCTTCTGGACACGGGATGAAGTCTTCAATCTTGTATCTTCATAGTCCAGGAGTCCGGCTGGAGGTACAGTCCGGCCATCTGGACACCCCCTAATCGAGGACTCCCTCAGTAGCCCCTGAACCAAGCTTCAATGGCGACGAGTCCGGCACGCAGATTGTCTTCGACATTGCAAGGCGGGTTTCTCCTCCAAGTACTTCATAGAAGATTTTGAACACAAAGATAGTGTCCGTCTCTGCAAAATAAGTTTCCACATATTGCCATAGAGAGAATAACATTTACACAAATATAATCTGCTGACGTATTCCGTAGTGTGACACACCACGGCCAAGCCTTTATCCAAGTCGTTTCATTATCCCACCTCAGCGTGTCATGCGAGGCGCTTTCCTTGGCACGTCTTGTTAAAGCAGAGACCGTGTCCCCTTATTCTGGGATTCTCATCAATACACGCGTGGGTAACCCAACCGCTTCTAGGACTCCTAGATTATAGGCAAGTCCAAACGGACACGGAGAGTACGCTTGATATTCACCCTCTTTATAAAGGGACAAGGCTTTTATTTTTCCCTCTCGTGCTCAATCGAATCCTTCCCCCACCTCAAGCTCAAGCGCCCAAAGTTCAGGTCAGGTGCTCCGAACCTTCAGTCATGTCCGGATCTAGCCTTCAAGGCCGATGGGTGCCTTCCTCCGTCATGGAAGAAGACATCAAAAGGTTGAGGGAGGCCAGATATCTGACCGCCGAGATTTTGCATTGGCTGCCTCCCCGAGGGCAGGCCGTCCCCCCCCCCCCCGAACCCAACGAGAACGTCGTGTTCGTCTCCCACTTCCTCCGAGGTCTAGGCCTTGCTCTGGATCCTTTCGTCAGGGGTTTGATGTTTTACTACGGGCTAGACTTTCATGATCTAGCTCCGGACTCCTTTCTTCATATCACGACATTTATCGTCGTGTGCGAGGCCTTCCTCTGGGTTACCCCTCACTTTGGCCTATGGCTCAAGACCTTCGAAGTGAAGCCGAAGATGATCGAGGGGCAACATGCAGCGTGTGGAGGTGCCTCAATATGCAAGATGACGGGAGCTCCGTGGCCCAAAGGTTCCATCCCAGAGGTGTCGGAATTGTGGCAACAAGAGTGGTTCTACATCACGGCTCCTAGAAGTGCCAAGTGGGAGCCCCCCCTGTTTTTCGCTCGGGCCCTCCACCATAGCTGATGTCATGGATCAGCAGAGGTCTGAGCTGGGGTCCAGCCAAGGATGTGCCTATACTGCAAAGCCGCATTCGAGATCTCTTCAATGGAGATTTCAGTTTGGTTGCGGTAATACAGGTTATGCTGGTTCGTCAAGTCCAGCCTTGCAAACGCCGGCCTCTTTGCCTGTGGGAGTTCAATCCCGAGGGACCGCGTGCCATTCAAAATTTTCTTGGCCTGACGCACGAGGATATGTACAAGTCATTCTTCGGACCTCAGGTGGAGTGTCCGGAAATCACCGAGGACATGGGCCTGAGTAGTAACCGCGCCGTCGAACAGGTAAGGCATCTTCCGGCCGAACATACCATCTCTCCTTTGTTACGAAGTTATTTCTAAGAGTTTGCTTTGTGACTAGGACTAGCTAAAAAAGGCGAAGTTGATTCGGTGTTCGGCCCCCCTCCCTGAGGGTTTGGAAAATCCGGTATTGGAAAAGATGCTCCAGACCGCACCTTGCCCGGAGCCCTTGAAAGAAGATACTATGGAGGATAATGCAGGCGGACGCAGGCCCCCAACGCTGCCCATTCTGGCCGAGGGAGTGAGCGTCTCCATGAAGGAAGACGACCAGAAGAGGAAAAGGACTGCGCCCGGGGATTCGGAAGCCAAAGCTTCCAAACGGGAGAAGAAGTCTCCCACAGAGGGTCCTACCTTGGGGGGCGCTGTTGCCGCACAAAGTCCGCGGGGGAATCAATTCTCCCGCGAGTCGTAAGTGACCCGAAATACTTTAGTAGTACAGATATGCCATCTTTTTCTTCTGAGAAAATAACCACCGCATATATGTTTGCAGTTCGGGCCTTAGCCCCTCTCAAATGAGCTCGTCTTCGGGGGATCTTCTTCCAGAGATGATGGAGAGTGAAACGCCTCCTCCGGACTCCTCCGCTCCAGAAGCGGGCGACCCCGAAGTGTCGTCGCGGAGGGCCTCTCCGAGTCCGGTGAGACCGGAAGATAATCCCATTGACCCCCGAAGCTCCCAGTGTCCGGCTCCCGAAGAGAGCAGACAAAAGAGTCCGGCACCATATAGTGTGCGATCGGATGTTCTGAGGGAGTTGGTGGGGCGAGCGGCCATCTTAGATGAACACCATGTGCTGATGAATACGGTGATGGAGAGAATATCATCCGCCGAAAGCGGATTGCATGAGGCTTTTATGAGTCTACTGACAGGCTTTGAGGTACGTAAAAGAATGTATGATAGTCCTGCACATACTAGGTGTGCCCTGTGTAGATGGTAGCCCCTAAGACTCTGGTTGTCGTCGGAAACGTTGGCGAACAGAGGATCATATTCCCAGGTAATAACCGTACTGCCTCTATGTGCAGGTGATGGAAGCTCCGGTGGCTAGCCGGACTAGCGAATTTGCCCATTTAGAACGGTAGTTGGATGCGGCAGACGCCGACATCAAGCTTGTTAACAAAAGGCTTGACGAGGCACAGGGTAAGTGTCATTATATAGTAAAGGCCACATAGGAAGAGCAGCATGATGCTAGTATCTTTAATATGTTGTGACTGCAGATGGAGCTGCCACTGTTGAAGCCTTGCGGGCAGGATTTGCCCGAGCCAAGGAACAAGCGAGGTTGGGTAATGCGGCTGCTTTGGAGGCGGCCGAAGAATTGCAAGCCGAGAAGGCCGTGCATGGCGAGAGCCGAGACAAGATGGCCAAGATGGCCATAGAATTAAAAGCCGCTGCCGACCGTTGCCGGGTTCTTGAAAAGGAAAACCAAGCGAAGGCATCGGACCTTGAGAGGGCTGCTGCGACGAAAAAGGACCTCCGCTCTGCTATGAGGGCAAAGAAGGAGGAGCTGCGGGAAGCCAGGGATATTGTAGCTGGGAAATCCTTTATGTTGCGGAGGAAGTTTGGAGATCCACGGTATGCCCCTCTGGATCGGCTGTGGAGTTCGGAGGATGTATATATAGATTTGGCGGCGATCGCTGCCGATGCGGCCAAGTATTTCCAGGGTCAGACGGACCATGAAGTAGACCAACTATTTTGGAGATAAGTCCATTCTCCCGAGCGTCCGCTTTCATTGACTGACCAATTAGCCGAATGGGCCGAGCTAAATAGGTTGTCCGGACTTTCCATGAGGTCTGTTGTGGACCAGCTATGGCCGGAAAGGTCAAAACCGAACAGCTATTTCAGCTTGGTGCAGCAGTTCCTTGACTTGCTGCCGTGCATTAATGCGATGAAGAGGTCGGCGTACATAGAAGGCGCACGGATGGCCTTTGCCCGTGTTAAAGCATACTGGGCGGAGATGGATGCTACCACTGTTGCAGCGCAGGATTTGGCCATAGGTCGAAGGGCTGCTGAGCACTACTTTGAAGAAGTTCTTGAGGGTGCTCGTTTGATAGAGACCCAGTGCTCAAAAAATATTATGCTTGAGTGATATGTAATCTTATTGTAAGAGAAATGCTTTTATAAATTTTTATAAGGCTATTTTTATACTTTTGTCTGAAAGTAATATGATGCCTCCTGGGCGGCCGTTTATGTATACACGTGTATAACCTGAAAGATTGCAGCCGTCGGCTTCAACCCTCACGCATATAATGCGGAGGTGCTCGCAAAAACATGCATTCACACTTAACCCAACGTCTTGGTCCTATTAAGGAGGTGATAGCGGAGCGAGCGAGGCAACCGGACTATAATGCTTTAGCACTTTCACTTAGCCATAGGAGTTTGACAGTGGGGCTACTAGATAGCCCCTGGTGGCTCCGCACTCTCCCGGTCTCGGGGTGCGTACATGCCTGGCCGAAAGACGGTCCTTCGTTAAGGCGAAGGAATTCTAACATTCCCACAGGTCATCGAGTGGTTGACCAGTCTCACGCTATATCATGACAGTCAGTTTTCGGCTTTCTCTACTGAGGTGCTCGTCCGGATGAACCAGGGCACAATCGCAGTAGTTCTCCTGGTGCTACCTTAGCCGGTAAAGCGGAATGTAAGGCACCAAAACACAGGAGCCAGGAAAACCCAACATTTGACCAAAGAAAATGATTCGGAGATGATGCATATAGGGCCAAACTCGCGCCGCCGAACACTCCCTAAGGTGTTCGGTCTTTGTGGTATAAACCAGGCCTAAATAATGGCCTTTGTAAGAAGCCCCTTGTGTCCAGGTATGTTCATTATTCTGGTGTGGCCACATGCCAAGACGTCAGCATCCTTCTCAATGGTGGGTATGTATCAACAAGAGACAGTAAAAAAGGTTTACGGAGGGTTTTAATCTAAAAAGAATCCTTGGAGCGGGTCCCTGCTGCATGTCTGCGCCTGTGTCTCCGTTGTGCCGTATCCTGGACGGGTGTAGCACAATGATCGTTTGTAAAAGAGAGGAATTTAGGTGAAAAGGTTGTCGTGCAAAAAGATAGTTTGTTAAAGAAACCATGTATAATTCAAGATGAGAAGAAATTGCCACTTGTCTGCGCGTGTTGAGCCCCTTGTATTGACGAATAGGGGTGTAACCGTTTATTCGGTATAAGTAGCGGCGCCGGGCTCGATTAGTTGTGTCTGAGGTCTTGACGACCTATTGGACGTTTTCTGGTCCGGGCGCCTTTAGTATGCGGCTGCCAAGGCAGCCTCGCTCTCTTCGGCGCGCAGAGATCGCTTGATATTTCCATGCACTATAATGATGCCACGTGGACCGGGCATCTTGAGTGTGAGGGAGGCGTAGTGTGGTATTGCATTAAAGCGAGCGAAAGCTTCGCGTCCGAGCAGTGCTTGATAGCCACTTTGAAATGAAGCGATGTGGAAAGTTAAATGCTCGCGACGAAAGTTATTGGGGGAGCCGAATATAACTTGTAGTAGGAGGGAGCCCGTACAACGAGCCCCTGGGCCTGGCGTTACTCCTTTAAAGGTAGTATTGCTATGGCGAATTTGTGTTGGGTCTAACCCCATCCCGCGGATTGTATCCTGATATATTAGGTTTAGGCTACTGCCGCCGTCCATCAAGACTCGTGTGAAGTGATACCCGCCAATTACTGGGTCTAATACCAGGGCAGCCCATCCTGCGTGTCGGATACTTGCTGAGTAATCGCGATGGTCGAAAGTGATCGGTTGAGACGACCAGTGGCAGGACTTCGCGGTGGCAGGCACTTGGGTATATTTTCCTGGGGGTGCCGCGTTGTTTTATCCCTTGATCACATGTAACACGTTTACTGTTTTGACTTCTGGTGGAAATTTCTTTTGTTCCCCCGTGTCTTGCTTGGGGGGCTCGTCCTCGTCTTCAGTTGGTGTATCCTCCCCCTTGTGTACGGCGTTGAGCTTGCCGGGCTGCTTGAAGACCCAACATTCTATGTGGGTATGATTAGCAGGTTTACCAGGGGTACTATGGATCTGACATACTTGGTCCAGAATTTTGTTGAGGCTGGACAGTTCATCCCTGGTGCTTTTAGGGGGCGGCTTTTGACCTGGCCGAGAGCTTTTGAATCCGGCATTTACTGTCGTGCCCTTCTTGCTGTCTTCTTTATTCCGGCGTTTGTTATTGCTATTGCACCGTGATTTCCTATTTCCATCTCTAACTTCGGGCATCTGGCTAGCCAGCTGTCCTAACCCGCGCAAAAGCGGGTCATGAGGTTTGTTAATGTGGCCATCGTTCTCGGCTTATTTTGGCCGAGGTGTCTGGCGAGCCATTCGTCACGGACGCTATGCTTGAAAGCTGCCAAGGCTTCGGCGTCCGGATAGTTGACAATCTAGTTCTTTTTAGTAAGAAACCTGTTCCAAAGCTTTCGGGCTGACTCTCCGGGCTGTTGAGTTATATGACTCAAATCATCCGCATCCGGAGGTCGGACATAAGTCCCTTGAAAATTGGCCCGAAAGGTGTCTTCGAGCTCTTCCCAACTTCCAATGGAGCTTTCGGGGAGGCCTTTGAGCCAGTGACGAGCTAGCCCTTTGAGCTTGAGGGGCAAGTACTTGATGGCGTGGAGATCATCTCCTCGAGCCATATGGATGTGAAGGATGTAGTCCTCAATCCAGGCCCCAGGGTCTGTTGTTCCTTCATATGCCTCTATGTTTACGGGCTTGAATCCCTCTGGAAATTCATGGTCCAGCACCTCATCGGTGAAACATAGGGGGTGTGCGGCACCCCTGTAGCTGGGTGTACCGCGTTGTTCGGATGTTTGTTGTGTTACATTGTATGCTGGGGCGCTCTTGCGTGGTCCATAGATGGATCTTGTTGCGCCATCCTTTGGGTGCGAGCCCTCGCATGGGTCGCGTATTGTATTGTGAGCGGCGTTGTATGCCGCTCTGTGTTGGTAGAGGGGTCGTCTATCCGACCAGGTGGCTGCTTTGATATTTGGTTGTGGGGGTTCTGAGGCCTCCTCATCGAATTCGGGTAGCAGCTTCTGCTTCGGGTAGCTCTTGGAGGGGCGATTGTCGCCATACCTTGCTGCAGTGTTGAGTATTTTACTCCATCTAATTTGGAGTGTGTCTTGTGCGGCCTTGAGCCTTTGCTTCTGCTTTTTCAGACTCCTCGCGGTGGCAACAAGCCTTTTACGGGCAGTCTGCTGCTCCGGGTGTCTGTCTGGCGTTATGTCATCTGGACCATTATCCTTGATAGGATTTGGTTATTCGGTTTGATTATTCGGATTGCCGTTGTCCGACAGCGGTTCGCCCTGCTCCAGCGCTGGGTCTGTGTGATCGCTATTTCTGTCGAGGCGGCATTTGGGGCGGCGCTTGCGTCGCTGCTTTGACTGCTTTTCGAGGGAACAAGCCTTCGGTGCATCCTTCCGCTCCTCGTCATCATCTTTTGGTGCGTCCACCATGTATACGCCGTATGACGAGGTGGCGTTCCAGGGCCCAATAGGCGCTGGTTCTTCATCGTCTCCTTCATCGGCGTCCATACCGTCGATGTTTTCGGAGTCGAAGTCGAGCATGTCGGTTAAATCGTCGATAGTGGCTACAAAGTGGGTGGTGGGTGGGCTTTGAATTTCTTCATTGTCCGAATCCCAACCTTGCTGACCGTAGTCCGCCAGGGCTCTCCTGATAAAGAGAGAGATTTCAGTGTCTTCAGAATATCGCCGAAAGGCAAGTGCTGAAAGATGTTCGTGGCAGTAAACTCCATAATCGGCGCCCAATCGGATTCGATCGGCAGGGGCGCGGAGGGTTCGGAGTCTGGAGAGGAGTCCAGCTCCTTGGAGTCACGAGTCTCGCAGAGTGTGGGGCTGGTGTTCGTTTCGATCGCCGTTGGGATCGCAGCCCCCGAGGCAGCGTCCAACCACCCATCCTCGATCGGCGCAGTTGGCTCCGAATTAAGGGTCGAAGCCGATGCGGGTGCGGCCTCCAGGGCACTGTTCGGCGGCAGAGCTAGATCATGCTCGTCGTGACAGTGCGGCGCGCTCGACAGTGGCTCGAATCCGTCGAAGATCAAGTCCCGCGGATGTCAGCCGTGTAGTTTAAACTTCCAAATCTGACCTGACGGCCAGGGGCGTAGCTTTCGATCTGCTCCAGATGGCCAAGTGAATTGGCCTGCAGTGCGAAGCCGCCGAAGACGAAGATCTGTCCGGGGAGGAAGGTCTCACCCTGGACTGCATCGCTATTGATGATCGTAGAAGCCATCGAGCCTGACAGCGACAACACAGAGGAACTCTCAATGAAAGCACCAATGTCGGTGTCAAAACCGGCGGATCTCGGGTAGGGGGTCCTGAACTGTGCGTCTAGGCCGGATGGTAACAGGAGGCAAGGGACACGAAGTTTTACCCAGGTTCGGGCCCTCTCTATGGAGGTAAAACCCTACGTCCTGCTTGATTAATATTGATGATATGGGTAGTACAAGAGTAGATCTACCACGAGATCGGAGAGGCTAAACCCTAGAAGCTAGCCTATGGTATGATTGTTGATGTGTATGTTGTCCTACGGACTAAAACCCTCCGGTTTATATAGACACCGGAGAGGGTTAGGGTTACACAAAGTCGGTTACAATGGTAGGAGATCTGCATATCCGTATCACCAAGCTTGCCTTCCACACCAAGAAAAGTCCCTTCCGGACACGGGACGAAGTCTTCAATCTTGTATCTTCATAGTCCAGGAGTCCGGCTGGAGGTACAGTCCGGCCATCCGAACACCCCCTAATCCAGGACTCCCTCAGTCTTCATAAGTGTCAACGATCACAGCGTCGGTACAACGTCTACCGAGAGGGGACAACCACTGGCAACAGAGAAGGAACACAATCAATGCAATGCACAGCATGATGCATGATAATTACATGGAAATATGTTGTTGATTGAGCTAATGCAACTAGCAACACAATTAAATGAAGTTGGTTTGAATACAAGATTCAAATTCAAACTCCATATATGATTAGTTAAATGCCATTTATTTGTTTTGTCCAAAATAGAGGACAAACATTGTTCAAACATGCATGAAAATGGTACAGATGGATTCCTTGAATTTTTCTGATAATTTTTCATATATAATTTATTTCATTTGGAGTTACGGTTGATTTACTATGAATGTTTGAAGTTTAGGCAATTTTCTAGAATATTCTGAATTATTTTTAATCTAGAAATGACTTATTGCGTCAGCACTACGTCATGCATGTGTCAGCAAGTCAACAGCAGCGGTCTAGGTCAAACCTGACCAGTGGGGTCCACTGGTCAGTAACACAATGTTGTTCAGTGTCAATGACAGGTGGGGCCTGGTCAACGGTGACGTGGCCAGGTCAAACTGACATGTGGGGTTAGTTTAGTCTAAACAGGAGCTAAGCAGTGTTAATTAGGCCATGGGGCCCAGTAGTCAGTGGCTCTGGGGAGGGTTAGCTGGCGGTGATTAGCGCTAATCATGCGGCCATGTCGGCTCGCCGGAGTCCCACCGGCGGTGACCAAATCTGCGGCGGAAGCTCGCCGGGGCTGCGCTATAGGCGGCGTATGGACGCGCGAAGGCCACCAGAAGGTAGCCCGAGCACGTCCGCATCTAGCTAGCCGCACGGGAGGCCGCGTGGTCGCCGGAATCGACGACGGCGAGCGCATCCGTGGTGGCCGGAGTTCGGACATGGAAGGGGTTGACGCTACAGTGCACTAGAGGGGAAACCGAAGGGTGCTGCGGGCTCCTGGGAGTGCAGCGAACACGGTGACGTGCTCAGGCGCAAGCTAGGGTGGCCCTGGCGATGGCGGTGAGGAACTATGGCGGCGATGAGCTCTCGGGTCCGGTGGTTAGTGCGGCTACGGCACGCAAACGAGGAAGAGAGGAGAGGGGAAACGACGAGGTGCTCACGGTGAGGCCGTCGGGGTGCTTAGCAGGCTCGGGGGAGGTCCGGTGCAGGCGGAACGGCGGTGACGATCTCGG
>NW_025230368.1:0-14773 GCF_018294505.1 Triticum aestivum
ACCCCACTACCACCATATTCCAGTAGTCTATAGGATCATATTCTTGTCTGTTTCTATTGCTGCTAACTATGGCAGGAACACAAGTCGACGAGATTGACTGGAAGAACATGACGAACAAGGAGCTTATGATAAGTTTCATCAAATGTTGGGTCAACAGGTGGAAGACATGATGGCCAGCTTTGGAAAGGCAATGGAGAAGATGGATGACATTGAGAAGTCAATTGACACCAAGTTGGACGCCAAGTTTGATGAATTACTCAAACGTCTCCCACAACCAGCTCTACGCCGCGATACAGTAGGGCGAGCACAGCGTGTTCCTATTGAGCCAGGACAAAATTCTAGTGTCGCTGCTACTACTGTTGGTGCTTCTGTAGCTCCCGCTGTTACTGCAGAGGTGGCGGACTATTACGAGGATGAGGTTGATCAAAATCAGAACTACGTGCAGCCACCAGCACCACCACCAGCAGGTCGACCTCAGGTATATATTCGCAATGGTAGGCCTGCACCACCACCTCAGGTACGAGATAATGACCATATTCCAAAACTGAAATTGAATATTCCACCATTTGAGGGTAGATATGTTCCTGATTTATATCTTACTTGGGAGTTAGAAACTGAACAACGTTTTACATGTTTACAATATCCCGAGGAGAGACGCGTTGCTGCTGCTGTTTGTGCTTTCACTAGTTTTGCATGTGTATGGTGGTCTGAACATTGTAGATTATATCCTATTCCAACTACTTGGGTTGATTTGAAAACTGCTATGCGTACTCGTTGGGTTCCACCATATTGTCAACGTGAATTGCTTCAAAAATTGCAGCGTTTAAGACAAGGAAAAAATTTTGTAGATGAATATTATCAGGAATTACAAACTGGCATGATTAGATGTGGTATTGTTGAGGAGAATGAAGCTAAGCTTGCACGTTTTATGGGTGGATTAAATAGAGAGATTCAGACAATTCTAGAGTATAAGGAGTATACTAATATCACTGGTTTATTTCATCTTGCTTGTAAAGCTGAACGTGAAGTGCAGGATCGACAAGCATTGCCGCGAACTAACTTTTCTGCAGGTCGACTTTCATCATGGACACCGCGTGCATCTTCTACTACCACTGCACCAGCACCTCCATTAGGTGCCACCTTCAGCCGTGATACAAGAAAGCACGCACAACCACCACTATCTGCCAAGAGCGCACCTGCCGGGCCTGCACAGAGCTCTTCTTCTTCCATGGCATCAACTGGGCACACAAGTGATATTATTTGTCGTCATTGTAAGGGAAGAGGTCATTGTGCGAGAGAATGCAAATCTCAGCGTGTGATGATTGCTACTGAGGATGGTGGGTATGAGTCCGCTAGTGACTATGATGAGGAGATGTTGGCTCTTATTACACGTGAAGAACACGTTGGAGATGATTCTGATCATGAGACGCAATACATGGCTCCTGAAGATGCTGACAGGTATGAATGTTTAGTTGCTCAACGTGTTTTGAGTGTGCAGGTCACACAAGTTGAGCAAAATCAGAGGCATAATTTGTTCCATACAAAGGGAGTTGTGAAGGAACGTTCTGTGCGCGTCATCATAGACGGAGGGAGCTGCAACAATCTATTTATGTTATCCAGAACAAAAATACTTCCCACACTTTTGTGTTTTGCCTAATTGCAGGTGTATGGGACATTTGTACAATCCACATATGAAGATAAGGTAAAAGGAGAAGTTTAGGTTGTGTTCAAAAAGTCCTCTCACGTCACTTTTGGGCCAAGAGTAGATAGAGTCCAAGTCTCTCACGTTCTGGATTCAGATTTGGACTGCACAGACATACCTAACTCAAAACGCCAACAACTTTTTCATACGGACTCCAAATTGGGTGATTCTTTTTTTGTTGGAAACTAGATTTCGTGCTCTTTCCAACCCAATTGGATTAACCTTCAAATTCGTCCGGAGCGTTGAGTTACGGACGAAACAATCTGATGTTGCAGCAGAATCCGAGTCAAACTACAAGCCCAAAGGTGTTGCATCACCTCCACTTGGGCCCATGAGCCTTGTACGACCTAGGGTTAGTTTTAGGCTGCCTTGGGACGTCCTCCCATCTCCTTGTCCACCACCCCTTGCTCCTATATAAGTAGATCCATCTAGTAGCTTTTTCCTGGGGACTTGTTTAGTTAAAAGTTGCAACTTCGTGTACTTCGTTTGTGTCCAACGACCAGACCAAGACCGCTTACGGATCCCCACCATTATCAATACCTCATATATATTTGCAATATTCAGATTGCTTTATCATATTCTTGCTCGTTCTTCGATTGCTTGCAGGAATAGACCTTCGTGGTCAGGCTGACCGTGCTTCCGGCATCGTCAGTAACCTCAGGAGATTGGTTTAGCGATTGCTAAGGCGCAACGTCGTGCACATTTGTAGTCGGATCCTCAAAGTCGACTGCCACCAAAGCGATATCCATCATCTCATCGAAGATCGGGACACCCCGCCTCTATCAAGATGATGAGGACATGACTACCTTGGATACGACCAAAAATATTGCATACATGCATATTTTTCAGGTGATTTCTAATGCAAGCTATTCAATAATCTATTTATGTTATCCAGAACAAAAATACTTCACACACTTTTGTGTTTTGTCTAATTGCAGGTGTATGGGACATTTGTACAATCCACATATGAAGATAAGGGAAAAGGAGAAGTTTAGGTTGTGTTCAAAAAGTTCTCTCACGTCACTTTTGGGCCAAGAGAAGATAGAGTCCAAGTCTCTCACGTTCTGGATTCAGATTCGGACTGCACAGACATACCTGACTCAAAACGCCAACAACTTTTTCATACGGACTCCGAATTGGGTGATTCTTTTTTTGTTGGAAACTAGATTTCGTGCTCTTTCCAACCCAATTGGATTAACCTTCAAATTCGTCCGGAGCGTTGAGTTACGGACGGAACAATCTGACGTTGCAGCAGAATCCGAGTCAAACTACAAGCCCAAAGGTGTTGCATCACCTCCACTTGGGCCCATGAGCCTTGTACGACCTAGGGTTAGTTTTAGGCTGCCTTGGGACGTCCTCCCACCTCCTTGGCCACCACCCCTTGCTCCTATATAAGTAGATCCATCTAGTAGCTTTTTCCTGGGGACTTGTTTAGTTAAAAGTTAGCCATTGCAACTTCGTGTACTTCGTTTGTGTCCAACGACCAGACCAAGACCGCTTACGGATCCCCACCATTATCAATGGTTTAGCTCATATTTGTGTGAGAGCCTTGCTCATCCACTTGGTTACTTCTCCTCGGAGTTCACAACCTCTTCGAAGAAGATCCCCCAAGCGGATTCAAGACCCCTTTCTAGGGAAGACCATCAAGACCTCCTCACGGAGAAGAACGGTTCCTTTGTATCCTTACCTTTGTTGATTGTGGATCATGAGTTACTCTTTGTTTTCGGTGATCTCGCACTTGTGTGATTGATTCCTTGTCGGTTTAGTGATTCTCTCTCGTTTTCCCCGTGTTTCCCCTTTGTGCTTCCGCGTGTTCTTCGTGATTCCCTGTAGGATCCACTCCAAACGTGAAAGATCGGCCCCTAGGGTTCCACCCTACATCAATACCTCAAAGGTCAAACCAAGTTGAATAAACGGCATGCTAAATGGAGTGAATTCATTGAATCTTTTCCCTATGTGATAAAGTACATTAAGGGCAAAGAAAACGTGGTGGTGGATGCCCTTTCCCGCAAATGCATGTTACTTACTCAACTTGAATTGAATGTAGTTGGATTTGATCATATCAAAGATTTGTATGAGGGTGATGTGACTTTTGCTACTCCTTATGCTAAGTGTGTGACGCATACTTCTTGGGAAAGATATTATATCAAAGATGGTTATCTTATGAGAGCTAACAAACTATGCATTCCCGAGTGTTCTCTTCGTTTGTTCCTTTTGCAAGAGGCTCATGGAGGCGGACTCATGGGACACTTTGGACGCGACAAGACTTTCGCCACGCTCTCCAAGAACTATTATTGGCCCAAGATGTTTCGCGATGTCGCCCGCTTCACCAACCGGTGCTCTACATGTTGCAAAGCGAAGTCACACTCTCAATCCCATGGTTTACATATGCCTTTACCTATTCCACATCAACCTTGGGAAGACATTAGCATGAATTTTGTGCTTGGATTACCTAGGACTCAAAATGGCAAGGACTCCGTTTTTGTTGTTGTGGACCGATCTCTAAAATGACACATTTTATACCATGCAATAAGATAGACGACGCTTCACTTGTTGCCAATCTCTTTTGTAGGGAAATCTTGAGGTTGCACGGCATGCCAAAGACAATTGTGTCGGATCGAGACGTCAAGTTCTTAAGCTACTTTTGGAAGACGCTATGCGCCAAGCTCGGGATCAAGCTACTATTCTCCACGGAATATCATCCTCAAACCGATGGCCAAACGGAAGTCACCAACCGTACGCTTGCAACTCTCCTACGTGTGTTGATCAAGAAGAATATCAAGGAGTGGGAGGAGTGCCTACCCATCGCCGAGTACGCCTACAACCGCGCGAGACACTCTACCACCAGCAAGTCCCCCTTCAAGGTCGTCTACGGTTTCAACCCTTTGTTGCCATTGGACATCCTTCCTCTTCTGCTTCAAGAACGAGCAAACATGGACGCAAGTGCAAGAGCCGCCTACCTCAAGAAGATGCATGAAGAAACACGATCCATGATCGAGCGCCAAGTACAACGCCTCACCGCCAAGCTCAACATCAACAAGTCTCTGATGGTGTTCCAACCGGGTGATCAAGTATGGATACATCTCCGCAAAGACCGCTTCCCCAAGGAACACAAGTCCAAGCTACTCCCAAGAGCCGACGGACCATTCAAGGTGATCACACGCTACAACGACAATGCCTACAAGGTCGACATCGCACGCGACAAGTACAACATTAGCGACATCTTCAACGTCAAAGACTTGGCCAAGTACCATGGTGTTGAAGAGCACGATCAGTGGACGGATCTCTCCTAAGGGAGGGAAGATGATGCGGAGCATCCCTCGACTACTCGCACCGACACTCCATCACCACCGCAAGCACCAAGTGGACCAATGACACAAGCACGTGCATGCGCCATCGAGAACGAGGTGAACTCTTTCCTATTCAAGTCTCGTTTGGATTCGGGTGAGGATTGGATTCTACCTCAAATGGAAACATTGCTCACTCTTAGGTACGAGGAAGTTGATCGTGAGAAGCAGAATACGGAGGTGCAAGCCTCCTTGGAGCAAGAGAAGGAAGGAGAGAGCGAGAAGAGTGAAGAAGGAGGAGAAGGGGCAAAACCCCCTGGACGCCCCGGGTGCCCGGCACCTACAGCCCCCGGGTGCCTGGGCTCCTGCCCGCCTACAGCCGCGTCCCCGGGTGCCCGGGCCTTGGCTGGCCGGGTGCCCGGCCCCCGCTCCCCCAACCGCTGGGCGCTGTCCCGGGTGCCCGGGCTTGAGGCCCCGGGTGCCCGGCCACCCCGCCTGGCCACCTCCAGCGCCACCCGGGTGCCCGGGACTTGGGCCCCCGGGTGCCCAACCACCCGCCAGCCGGCCCCTGAGCAGTCCGGGTGCCCGGCCCAAGTTGCCCGGGTGCCCGGCCCCCTTCGTCCAGCTGCACGTTTTTGGCCTTTTGACCTTTGTACCCCTCTTTTCTTGACTTGTTTCGCCCCTGGACTATATAAGGACACCTCATAGGTCATTTGTAGGGTTAGCAAAGTATTAGATTAAACATTGTGAGCTTTGCTCCTTGTATCCCCTCCTCTTTGGAGATCAAGCCCCCACCTAGGGAAAAATCCTTTGGATTGTCAAGGCCTCCTCTTGGAGAAGATCATCATCAAGACCTCACCTAGTGGGAAGAACTTACCTAGTGCTATTCTCCTTGAATTGTTCATCTAATCTTGTGGATCTCATGTATGCTACTCTAGTGGATGTGATATTTGGGTTTGTTTAAGAGTTTTTGTTCCTTGTGTTCTTGAGTGTTTTCCTCCTTTTCCCCCTCCAAGTGTGAAAAGATCCCACCTAGGGTTTGACCCTACAACACTCTTGTTCATAAGGATAAACATATATTACTTTGCTTCCTATGACTCCTGATTCCATTTTGAAATATGATATTGATCGAGCTAGTAAAGCAAAACAGGAGCAAAATAAGAGTAAAATAAGATAGTGGTAAAAGAATTTGAGTAACAAATGAAACCTAATAATAAACCATCTAGTGTTGCTTCTGAAATTAAATTGAAAAGTGGATGTTTACTTGCCACCAAATCTGATATTGATGATCTAGATTGCAGCAAATCTGTTTGCTATGCTTTTGTGTGCAAAGAGGCATTATTTTCATTTGAGGAAGTACCTTCCTCCTTGCCTCCTGTTGTCACTAACATTTTGCAGGAGTTTGCTGACGTCTTTCCACAAGATGTGCCACCGGGATTACCACCTATTCGAGGGATTGAGCATCAGATTGACTTAATTCCCGGAGCATCGCTACCTAACCGTGCACCATACCGTACAAATCCAGAGGAGATGAAGGAGATTATGACTCAAGTCCAGGAGCTACTCGACAAAGGTTATATACACGAATCCCTTAGTCCTTGTGTTGTTCCTATTATTCTAGTGCCAAAAAAGGATGGTACATTGCGTATGTGTGTTGATTGTAGAGGCATTAATAATACTACTATTCGTTATCGTCATCCTATTTATAGGCTAGATGATATGCTTGATGAATTGAGTGGCTCTACATAATTCTCCAAAGTTGATTTGCGTAGTGGATACCATCAAATTTGAATGAAATTGGGGGATGAATGGAAAACAACATTTAAAACTAAGTTTGGATTATATGAGTGGTTAGTTATGCCTTTTGGGTTAACTAATGCATTATGCACCTAGTACTTTCATGAGATTAATGAACTAAGTTTTACGTGCTTTGATTGGACGATTTGTGGTAGTCTATTTTGATGATATACTGATTTATAGAAGATCTTTCGACGAGCATATGGAACATTTACGTGATGTTTTTGTTGCTCTACATGATGCACGTTTGTTTTGTTACCTTGGGAAGTGCACCTTTTGCACCAATCGAGTATCTTTCCTGGGCTATGTTGTTACTCCACAAGGAATTGAAGTTGATAAAGCCAAGATTGAGGCTATTGAGAGTTGGTCGCAGCCCAAAATGGTCACACGAGTGAGGAGTTTTCTTGGCCTCGCTGGTTTCTATAGGCATTTTGTGAGAGATTTTAGCACCATTACTGCACCCCTCAATGAGCTTACAAAGAAGGATGTGCCTTTTGTTTGGGGTACCACAAAGGAAGAAGCCTTCACGGTATTGAAAGATAAGTTGACACATGCTCCTTTACTCCAACTTCCTGATTTTAATAAGGCTTTTGAGCTTGAATGTGATACTGGTGGAATTGGATTAGGAGGTGTGTTATTACAAGATGGCAAATCTGTTGCACACTTTTTTGACAAATTGAGTGGGCCTAGTCTGAAATATTCTACTTATGATAAAGAATTATATGCTCTTGTCCGGACCTTAGAAACATGGCAACATTATTTATGGACCAAAGAATTTGTTATACATTCTGATCATGAATCTTTGAAACACACTAAAAGTCAAGCAAAACTGAACCTTAGACATGCTAAATGGGTTTAATTCATTGAGACTTTCCCTTATGTCATTAAACAAAAGAAGGGTAAAGAAAATGTTATTGTTGATGCATTGTCTCGTCGTTATACTATGCTTTTACAACTTGACTTTAAAATATTCGGTTTGGAGACCATCAAAGATCAATATGTGCATGATACTGAATTTAAAGATGTATTTCAGAATTGTAAAGAAGGGAGAACATGGAACAAGTTCATCGTTAATGATGGATTTGTGTTTCGTGCTAACAAGTTATGCATTCCAGCTAGCTCCGTTCATCTTTTGTTGTTGAAGGAGGTGCATGGAGGAGGATTAATGGAACACTTTGGCGTCGAGAAGATGGAGGATGTACTTGCTACACATTTCTTTTGTCCAAAGATGAGACGGAATGTTGAGCGTTTTGTTGCTCGCTGCACTACATGTCAAAACGCTAAGTCACAATTCAATCCTCATGGTTTATATATGCCTTTGCCTGTACCTAGTGTTTCATGGGAGGATATTTCTATGGACTTTGTTTAGGTTTACCTCGAACAAAGAAGGGAAGGGATAGCATATTTGTTGTCGTGGATAGATTTTTGAAAGTGGCACACTTTATACCATGTCATAAAAGCGATGCTGCTACTAATGTTGCTGATTTGTTCTTTTGTGAAATTATTCGCTTACATAGTGTGCCAAATACAATTGTTTTAGATCATGATATTAAGTTTCTTAGCCACTTTTGGAGATGTTTATGGGCTAAGTTGGGGACTAAACTACTTTTTACTACTACATGTCATCCCCAAACTGATGAGCAAACTGAAGTAGTCAATAGAACATTGTCTACTATGCTTAGGGTTGTTTTGAAGAATAACAGGAAAATGTGGGAAGAATGCTTGCCTCATATTGAATTTGCTTATAATCGTTCACTGCATTCTACTAGTAAGATGTGCCCTTTTGAGATTTTGTATGGTTTTCTACTTCATGCACCCATTGATTTGTTGCCTCTTCCATCTTTGGAGAAGGTTAATCTTGATACTAAAAAACATGCTGAATTGATCTTAAAAATGCATGAGTTAACTAAGGAGAACATTGAGCGTATGAATGCTAAATATAAACTTGCTGGAGATAAAGGTAAAAAACATGTTGTGTTTTCACCTGGAGATCTTGTTTGGTTACATTTGCATAAGGATTGATTTCCTAATTGGCGCAAATCAAAGCTAATGCCACATGCTGATGGTAATGCATATAACTTGAGCTGCCTGCAGATTTTGGGGTTAGTCTCACTTTTAACATTGCAGATTTGAAGCCTTATTTGGGTGAGTAAGATGAGCTTCCGTCAAGGATGACTTCATTTCAAGAAGGGGAGGATGATGAGGACATCAATACCATTGTTACACCCACAACCCATGCTGCTATACATAGTGGACCAATTACTAGAGCTCGCACACGCCAATTAAATTATGAGGTACTTTCGTTTCTTGGTAACAATTCTAATGTTCATGAGAATAAGATGCTGCCTAAATTGGATACATTTGTGTTGATTACTAATGAAGGGCCTAGCATGGACAAGAGGGACGATCACTGGAGCAGAAACAAGCATGGAGATGAAGGCGCGTGCGAAGGGAACCAGAATGGCATTTCGAGTGCAAATTTCAGTACTTTAAAGCCTCCTTGATGGCATCCAAGGATGTGAACAAAATATACTAGATGCCCTTTCATAAATTTCATCCATAGCTTATAATAGGTGTTGCGCCACCTTATTTTTGGGCCAGGCCCATGTAATTTCAAAACCCTTGAGTATAGGATGTTTTTAGAGTCCGTATGTGTGGGGAAACAAGAGTTAGGGTTGGTTTTGGACCCCTCCTCCAAGGGGTCGCAAAATTTCCCCCTCTTCCTCCATATATACGGCCCTTAGAGCATCGTTTAGACTTTGGGTTTTGTTTAGATTAAAAGTTTGCCACAGCTGCAACTTCGTGTACTTCGTTTATGTTCAATGACCAGACCAAGACGTCACCTAGCCCCACCTTGATCAATAAAATTTTCGTCGTATATTGACAGTATCCAAATTGCAACATCTATTTTTTGCTTGTTCTTTGTTTGCTTGCAGGAGATAGACCCTCATGGTCAGGTTGGTCGTGCTCCGGCATAGTCAATAACCTCTCGGAGTTGGTTTAACGATTGCTAATGCACGACATCCTCACACGCTCGTAGTCGAATCGTCAAAGTCTACTCCACCGAAAACGACAATCACCATCTCATCAAAAGACGGGACACTTTTGCCTCTATCACCTACCTATGTTTCAAAGTTGTTCATTGTCGCTAATTAGTTGCCTATGCTAATTAGTTTCTCTTAAATGGATGAATTTGCCTACCTTATTTGTTCATAATTTAGTCCACATGTTGCGCTATGGACAACTTCATAAGTATGGTCGACAACTTAGGAGAAATATTTTAACTAGTTTTGCAAATTATGGAAACGGTAATGTGATTGTGCATGTGTAATATATGTTGTATGCATCTTCATAATGCGAGTTGTCTCCTTTAGTGTTGAAATTTGACTCCATGTAATGCCAAATTTTCCCACCGATGATGCTCAGTTGCCTATATATGATGAAAAGTTGCCTACCAAAGTTTCTAAGTTATCGACAAAGTACTTGCTAGGTAAATTCACTAGTACATATGGTGCAAGACAAGTTGCGTGTATTTAACACTTAAGTTACCTCATCTAGCATCAAAGTTGTTCTTAAAAAATAATCGTCAAAACATATCTATATTGGATCTAGTTTTTAAGATCTCGTTGTAAGAAACCTAACCATGAAAATGGATTGCAATTCAGAGGATCCATTCAAAAATTATAGATTTTTTAATTTTGTGAAACGACATTTAATGCAAAAAATGGATTGCATGTACCTATAGCCATTGCCTAGTGTGAAAACATTAACTATTGCTTTCCATGTCGTGTGTTAGACGCATGTCCCTGCATATGAATTCTAATCATTGTCACCGCACACAACATTAATCAGGAACGAGCAGTGGACCGTGGGTGTCCTTGGTTCGTCTAAATAGCTCAACTGCCTTATTAAGCATTTGGGCACAAACAAATAGGAAAACGATCTGCTAACATCACAAATTAGATGTGTGATATAGTCACAACTTTAAATTTATATACTCGCGGATCAAAGCCCTGATGCTTTCAAACTCAATTCTTTTGGGCGTGCATGAATAGAGTTTTTGTTCGGACAAGTGAGGCGAGATCATGTAGAGAACGACGCATGTTTTTTTCCTTAGGGGTGGCAATGGTGGTTAATTGTTTGCAACTTTGAGGTGATGATTTAATGATGGTAAACCCACGGAAACAATAGCCTTTTTATTAGCAGGTAGGTATAGATAACAATTACAAGTACACTGATATGAACCTAAGATATAAGAAAATACAAAGTAACTCCTATGACTAAGAATCACAGTGAAATCTCTTGTAAACACCTTCTTCGTGGTATCAATCTCTCAAAGAAATACTTCAATGATTTCGGTAAAGAGTCTGCAATTAGACTGGAGTGATGATATTGTCACTCTTTCACCCGCACGAGTATTACCAATAATTGTTTTTAAAAGCACTTTGAGTTGCCCATCAAGAAAGATGGGAAGCCTAGATCGATGAACGTATTTGGCTAGGGATGATCCCCTAGTAGTTCAGGTCGTCGAATCACTATATCTTCACCATCGTGCCGATGAAAGATTTCACCTCCACAAAGAATCAAACCAACAAAAAAGCTTGACACAACAACATAAACTCATCAGATCCGAACAGTCGGATCTGTGAGGACAGAAAACTCTTCAACCTCTTGGCACCGCCAAAGAACAAGAGAAAACTTATTGTCACACAACTATGATGATCACTGGACGTTGATGAAGAACATAGAGGTCTCGAAGATCCACGGTACCCCCACCTCGCAGCGCCAAGATGGCAGCTGAAGGCGAAGGAACCTAAATTTGTTAGAGCACCTCTAGCAGACCCCGTATAATGCCGACCCGGAAAACGCATTTGCAGTTCGTGGAAAAATGACTATGCGGGTCGGCGCGGGCAGCCGCGAGTCAGACCCCACAAAACGAACCCGTATAAAAGGATATTCGCGGAATATGCTCTTTTAGGGGTCGGCTTTGCGGGGTCTGCTCGGGCGCCGCTCCCACCGATCCACAAATATCAATACCACACCACAAATACAACAATCATTCACATTACAAATAATTATTCGGAAAAAAATATCAATACCACAACACAATAGAACAATCATCCACACTACAAATAATTATTCAAACCACCAAAGAAAACTAAATAATGTAATATAAAACTTGTCTCGAATACAAATCACACATGAATTAAATGAAAATGAATAGAAAAATGAGTTTTGTTACTGTCTAGCCCTTTGTCAATGGTGCTCAATGAAATCCTCCTGAAGCTGAAAGTGGGTATTTGCATTTTCAATATCCTTGTATGTCTGAAGAAAAACTCTAATGCGGTTAGGGTCTCTAGTTGGTTTGACACGGTTACCCACATTGTCGTAGAAGAATTCCAAGTTCATGACTCTCTCACCTTCGAGAATCATGTTGTGAAGAATAACACAACATGTCATGATGTTTTTAAAGGTCCGCTTGTCCCAAAAACGAGCAGGACCACGAACAATGGCAAACCTAGATTGCAAAACCTCGAATGATCTTTCAATGTCTTTTCGGGCTGCCCCTTGCACCCTTGCATATTCACATTGTTTTCTAGTTTTGGGTTCTTCGATGCTTTTGAAAAATGTGCACCAAGGAGGGTATATACCATCTGCAAGATAGTCCCTTTGTGTATTCATGCCCATTGATAGTGTAGTTGCAGGCAGGAGCATCACCACTAGCAAGCCTAGCAAACAAATGTGACCGTTGCAACACATTGATATCATTGAGAGTACCCGGCATACCAAAAAAGCAATGCCAAATCCATAAATCGTCGGATGCTACGGTGATACACGCAAAGGTGTCCCGTCTTTCGATGAGATGGTGGATTTCGCTTTGGTGGAAGTCGACTTTGACGATCCGACTACGAACGTGCGAGAACGTCGCGCCTTAGCAATCGCTAAACCAACTCCGAGAGGTTATTGACCTCGCCGGAGCACGATCAACCTGACCACGAGGGTCCGTTTCCTGCGGCCAAATGAAGAACAAGCAAGAAACTGAGATTGCAATCTAGATATTGCGAATATAAGATGAAAGCTTTATTGATCAAGGTGGGGTTCTATGATGCCTTTGTCTCGTTGTTGAACACAAACGAAGTATGCTAAGTTGCAGCTATGGCAAACTTTTAATCTAAACAAAACCCGAAGTCTAAACGACGCCCTAAGGGCTGTATATATGGAGGAAGAGGGGGGAATTTCGTGGCCCTTGGGGAAGGGGTCCGAAACCAACCCTATCTCTTGTTTCCCCACACATACGGACTCTAAAAACAGCCTATACTCAAGTATTTCAAAAATACATGGGTCTGGCCCAATAATAAGGTGCTGCAGCACCTAGAATAGCCTCTGGACGAAAGTTATGAAGTAGCATCTTGTATATTTCGTCGAAGGCTTCATGCACTCATTATGGTGGCTTCAACATCCTGAAATCGTCACTTGTAACTCCGTTCTTGCTCCCCTTGCGCATGCCATCATCTCCATGCTTGTTCTTGCTCCAATGTTCATCCTTCTCCAAGCTAGGCCCTTCATTTGTAAGCAAAACAAATGTATCCAATTTAGGCAGCATCAAATTCTCATGAACATTAAGAATCATTACCAAGAAAGAAAGTACCTGGTAATTTAATTGGCGTGCGCGAGCTCTAGTAATTTGTCCAGTATGTATAGCAGCAGGGGCTGTGGGTGTAACAATGGTATTGATGTCCTCATCATCCTCCCCATCTTGAAATGAAGTAGTCCTCGACGAAAGCTCATCTTCCTCACCCAAATAAGGCTTCAAATCTGCAATGTTAAAAGTGGGACTAACCCCAAAATCTGTAGGCAGCTCAAGTTTATATGCATTATCATTTATTTTCTCTAACACCTGAAAAGGACCATCAGCACGTGGCATTAGCTTTGATTTGCGCAAATCAGGAAATCTATCCTTATGCAAATGTAACCAGACAAGATCTCTAAGTGCAAACACAACATGTTTTCTACCTTTATCTCCAGCAAGTTTATATTTAGCATTCATACGCTCAATGTTTTCCTTAGTTAACTCATGCATTTTTTAAATCAATTCAGCACGTTGCTTAGCATCAAAATTAACCTTCTCCGGGGATGGAAGAGGCAACAAATCAATAGGTGCACGAGCTAGGAAACCATACACAATTTCAAAAGGGCACATCTTAGTAGTAGAATGCAATGAACGATTATAAGCAAATTCAATATGAGGCAAGCACTCTTCCCACATTTTCTTATTATTCTTCAAAACAGCCCTAAGCATAGTAGACAATGTTCTATTGACTACTTCAGTTTGTCCATCAGTTTGGGGGAGACAAGTAGTACTAAAAACCAGTTTAGTCCCCAACTTAGCCCATAAACATATCCAAAAGTGGCTAAGAAATAGTATCACGATCTGAAATAATACTATTTGGCACACCATGCAAGTGAATAATTTCACGGGAGACAAATCAGCAACATTAACAGCATCATCGCTTTTATGACATGGTATAAACTATGCAATTTCGAAAATCTATCCATGACAACAAATATGCTATCCCTCCCTGATGAGGACATGACTACCTTGGATATGACCAAAAATATTGCATATATGCATATTTGTCAGGTGATTTCTAGTGCAAACTATTCAATAATCTATTTATGTTATCCAGAACAAAAATACTTCACACACTTTTGTGTTTTCTCTAATTGCAGGTGTATGGGACATTTGTACAATCCACATATGAAGATAAGGAAGAAAGAGATGTTTATTTGCTGTCCAAAAAGTTCTCTCACGTCACTTTTGGCCCAAGAGAAGATAGAGTCCAAGTCTCTCACGTTCTGGATTCAGATTCGGACTGCACAGACATACCTGACTCAAAACGCACACAAGTTTTTCATACGGACTCCGAATTGGGTGATTCTTTTTTTGTTGGAAACTAGATTTCGTGCACTTTCCAACCCAATTGGA
>NW_025230369.1:0-1679 GCF_018294505.1 Triticum aestivum
ATGTGTAGACCCTACGGGTTCGGGAACCATGCAGACATGACCGAGACGTTCTCCGGTCAATAACCAACAGCGGGATCTGGATACCCATGTTGGCTCCCACATGTTCCACGATGATCTCATCGGATGAACCACGATGTCGGGGATTCAATCAATCCCGTATACAATTCCCTTTGTCTATCGGTATGTTACTTGCCCGAGATTCGATCGTCGGTATCCCGATACCTTGTTCAATCTCGTTACCGGCAAGTCTCTTTACTCGTTCCGTAACTCACATCATCCCGTGATCAACTCCTTGGTCACATTGTGCACATTATGATGATGTCCTACCGAGTGGGCCCAGAGATACCTCTCCGTTTACACGGAGTGACAAATCCCAGTCTCGATTCGTGCCAACCCAACAGACACTTTCGGAGATACCTGTAGTGCACCTTTATAGCCACCTAGTTACGTTGTGAAGTTTGGTACACCCAAAGCATTCCTACGGTATCCGGGAGTTGCACAATCTCATGGTCTAAGGAAATGATACTTGACATTAGAAAAGCTCTGAGCAAACGAACTACACGATCTTGTGCTAGGCTTAGGATTGGGTCTTGTCCATCACATCATTCTCCTAATGATGTGATCCCGTTATCAACGACATCCAATTTCCATGGTCAGGAAACCGTAACCATCTATTGATCAACGAGCTAGTCAACTAGAGGCCTACTAGGGACATGGTGTTGTTATGTATCCACACATGTATCTGAGTTCCCTATGAATACAATTCTAGCATGGATTATCATGAACAAGGAAATATAATAATAACCAATTTATTATTGCCTCTAGGGCATATTTCCAACAGTTCATCATTTCATCCACATAGAATGTGCAAGAAAGTTGAGAGGGTTACGGCAAAAACTGGATGCACTTTGTGTATAAAACGGAGAATCTCTTTCAAAGTATCAGGATTTAATCCAGAAACTCGTCTGTTACAAAGGTATTTCATTTTTTTAAACTTATTTGAACTGCTGACTTTTTGTGTGTTCAAAATGCACCATTCAAAGCCACATCATCATTTTTCAATCCTTTCTGACTTCATTTGTTATTTTTCATGCATTTACTAATTATTTTGAGCTATAAGACCCTAAAATTGAAAAGCATTTCAAATGAACTCTAAAAAGGTTGAAAGTTGGTATGGTATTTTCATCCACATAGCATGTGCAAGAAAGTTATGAGGGTTATGCCAAAAACTGGATGCACTTCGTGTACAAAACGGACAATCTCTTTCAAAGTATCAGGATTTGATCCGGAAACTCGTCTGTTACAAAGGGATTTCATTTTTTAAAACTTATTTGAACTCCTGACTTTTTGTGTGTTCAAAATGCACCATTCAAAGCCACATCATCATTTTTCAATCCTTTCAGACTTCATTTGTTATTTTTCATGCATTTACTAATTATTTTGAGCTATAAGACCCTAAAATTGAAAAGCATTTCAAATGAACTCTGAAAAGGTTGAAAGTTGGCATGGTATTTTCATCCACATAGCATGTGCAAGAAAGTTGAGAGGGTTACGGCAAAAACTGGATGCACTTAGTGTACAAAACGGACAATCTCTTTCAAAGTACCAGGATTTCATCCGGAAACTCTTCTGTTACAAAGGGATTTCATTTTTTAAAACTTATTTGAACTCCTAACTTT
>NW_025230369.1:1763-2933 GCF_018294505.1 Triticum aestivum
CCTAACTTTTCGTGTGTTCAAAATGCACCATTCAATGCCACATCATCATTTTTCAATCCTTTCTGACTTCATTTGTTATTTTTCATGCATTTACTAATTATTTTGAGCTATAAGACCCTAAAATTGAAAAGCATTTCAAATGAACGCTGAAAAGGTTGAAAGTTGCCATGGTATTTTCATCCACATAGCATGTGCAAGAAAGTTGAGAGGGTTATGGCAAAAACTGGATGCACTTCGTGTACAAAACGGACAATCTCTTTCAAAGTATCAGGATTTCATCCGGAAACACGTCTGTTACAAAGGGATTTCATTTTTTAAAATTTATTTGAACTCCTGACTTTTTGTGTGTTCAAAATGCACCATTCAAAGCCACATCATCATTTTTCAATCCTTTCTGACTTCATTTGTTATTTTTCATGCATTGACTAATTATTTTGAGCTATAAGACCCTAAAATTGAAAAGCATTTCAAATGAACTCTGAAAAGGTTGAAAGTTTGCATGGTATCATCATTTCATCCACATAGCATGTGCAAGAAAGTTGAGAGGGTTACGGCAAAAATTGGATGCACTTCGTGTACAAAACGGACAATCTCTTTCAAAGTATCAGGATTTCATCCGGAAACTCGTCTGTTACAAAGGGATTTCATTTTTTAAAACTTATTTGAACTCCTGTCTTTTTGTGTGTTCAAAATGCACCAATCAAAGCCACATCATCATTTTTCAATCCTTTCTGACTTCATGTGTTATTTTTCATGCATTTACTAATTATTTTGAGCTATAAGACCCTAAAATTGAAAAGCATTTCAAATGAACTCTGAAAAGGTTGAAAGTTGGCATGGTATTTCCATCCACATAGCATGTGCAAGAAAGCTGAGAGGGTTACGGCAAAAACTGGATGCACTTCGTGTACAAAACGGACAATCTCTTTCAAAGTATCAGGATTTCATCCGGAAACTCGTCTGTTATAAAGGGATTTCATTTTTTAAAATTTATTTGAACTCCTGACTTTTTGTGTGTTCAAAATGCACCATTAAAAGCCACATCATCATTTTTCAATCCTTTCAGACTTCATTTGTTATTTTTCATGCATTTACTAATTATTTTGAGCTATAAGACCCTAAAATTGAAAAGCATTTCAAATGAACTCTGAAAAGGTTGAAAGTTTGCAT
>NW_025230369.1:3326-4133 GCF_018294505.1 Triticum aestivum
TTATTTGAACTCCTGACTTTTTGTGTGTTCAAAATGCACCATTCAAAGCCACATCATCATTTTTCAATCCTTTCTGACTTCATTTGTTATTTTTCATGCATTTACTAATTATTTTGAGCTATAAGACCCTAAAATTGAAAAGCATTTCAAATGAACTCTGAAAAGGTTGTAAGTTGGCATGGTATCATCATTTCATCCACATAGCTTGTGCAAGAAAGTTGAGAGTGTTACCGCAAAAACTGGATGCACTTAGTGTACAAAACGGACAATCTCTTTCAAAGTACCAGGATTTCATCCGGAAACTCGTGTGTTACAAAGGGATTTCATTTTTTAAAACTTATTTGAACTCCGGACTTTTTGTGTGTTCAAAATGCACCATTCAAAGCCACATCATCATTTTTCAATCCTTTCTGACTTCATTTGTTATTTTTCATGCATTTACTAATTATTTTGAGCTATAAGACCCTAAAATTGAAAAGCATTTCAAATGAACTCTGAAAAGGTTGTAAGATGGCATGGTATCATCATTTCATCCACATAGCATGTGCAAGAAAGTTGAGAGGGTTATGGCAAAAACTGGATGCACTTCGTGTACAAAACGGACAATCTCTTTCAAAGTATCAGGATTTCATCCAGAAACTCGTCTGTTACAAAGGGATTTCATTTTTTAAACCTTATTTGAACTCCTGACTTTTTGTGTGTTCAAAATGCACCATTCAAAGCCACATCATCATTTTTCAATCCTTTCTGACTTCATTTGTTATTTTTCATGCATTTACTAATTATTTTGAGCTATAAGACCCTAAA
>NW_025230369.1:8466-9784 GCF_018294505.1 Triticum aestivum
ATAAGACCCTAAAATTGAAAAGCATTTCAAATGAACTCTGAAAAGGTTGTAAGTTGGCATGGTATCATCATTTCATCCACATAGCTTGTGCAAGAAAGTTGAGAGGGTTACGGCAAAAACTGGATGCACTTAGTGTACAAAACGGATAATCTCTTTCAAAGTACCAGGATTTCATCCGGAAACTCGTGTGTTACAAAGGGATTTCATTTTTTAAAACTTATTTGAACTCCTGACTTTTTGTGTGTTCAAAATGCACCATTCAAAGCCACATCATCATTTTTCAATCCTTTCTGACTTCATTTGTTATTTTTCATGCATTTACTAATTATTTTGAGCTATAAGACCCTAAAATTGAAAAGCATTTCAAATGAACTCTGAAAAGGTTGTAAGATGGCATGGTATTATCATTTCATCCACATAGCATGTGCAAGAAAGTTGAGAGGGTTATGTCAAAAACTGGTTGCACTTCGTGTACAAAATAGACAATCTCTTTCAAAGTATCAGGATTTCATCCAGAAACTCGTCTGTTACAAAGGGATTTCATTTTTTAAACCTTATTTGAACTCCTGACTTTTTGTGTGTTCAAAATGCACCATTCAAAGCCACATCATCATTTTTCAATCCTTTCTGACTTCATTTGTTATTTTTCATGCATTTACTAATTATTTTGAGCTATAAGACCCTAAAATTGAAAAGCATTTCAAATGAACTCTGAAAAGGTTGTAAATTGGCATGGTATCATCATTTCATCCACATAGCATGTGCAAGAAAGTTGAGAGGGTTACGACAAAAACTGGATGCACTTCGTGTACAAAACGGACAATCTCTTTCAAAGTATCAGGATTTCATCCGGAAACTCGTCTGTTACAAAGGGATTTCATTTTTTAAAACTTATTTGAACTCCTGTCTTTTTGTGTGTTCAAAATGCACCATTCAAAGCCACATCATCATTTTTCAATCCTTTCTGACTTCATGTGTTATTTTTCATGAATTTACTAATTATTTTGAGCTATAAGACCCTAAAATTGAAAAGAATTTCAAATGAACTCTGAAAAGGTTGAAAGTTGGCATTGTATCATCATTTCATCCACATAGCATGTGCAAGAAAGTTGAGAGGGTTACGGCAAAAACTGGATGCACTTCGTGTACACAACGGACAATCTCTTTCAAAGTATCAGGATTTCATACGGAAACTCGTCTGTTACAAAGGGATTTCATTTTTTAAAACTTATCTGAACTCCTGACTTTTTGTGTGTTCAAAATGCACCATTCAAAGCCACATCATCATTTTTCAATCCTTTCTGACTTCATTTGTTAT
>NW_025230369.1:12618-12959 GCF_018294505.1 Triticum aestivum
AACCGACAATCTCTTTCAATGTATCAGGATTTTCATCCGAAAACTCGTCTGTTACAAAGGGATTTCATTTTTTCAAATTTATTTGAACTCCTGACTTTTTGTGTGTTCAAAATGCACCATTCAAAGCCACATCATCATTTTTCAATCCTTTCTGACTTCATTTGTTATTTTTCATGCATTTACTAATTATTTTGAGCTATAAGACCCTAAAATTGAAAAGAATTTCAAATGAACTCTGAAAAGGTTGAAAGTTGGCATTGTATCATCATTTCATCCACATAGCATGTGCAAGAAAGTTGAGAGGGTTACGGCAAAAACTGGATGCACTTCGTGTACAAAAC
>NW_025230369.1:12969-13840 GCF_018294505.1 Triticum aestivum
ATGCACTTCATGTACAAAACGGACAATCTCTTTCAAAGTATCAGGATTTCATCCAGAAACTCGTCTGTTACAAAGGGATTTCATTTTTTAAACCTTATTTGAACTCCTGACTTTTTGTGTGTTCAAAATGCACCATTCAAAGCCACATCATCAATTTTCAATCCTTTCTGACTTCATTTGTTATTTTTCATGCATTTACTAATTATTTTGAGCTATAAGACCCTAAAATTGAAAAGAATTTCAAATGAACTCTGAAAAGGTTGAAAGTTGGCATTGTATCATCATTTCATCCACATAGCATGTGCAAGAAAGTTGAGAGGGTTACGGCAAAAACTGGATGCACTTCGTGTACAAAATGGACAATCTCTTTCAAAGTATCAGGATTTCATCCGGAAACTCGTCTGTTACAAAGGGATTTCATTTTATGAAACTTATTTGAACTCCTGTCTTTTTGTGTGTTCAAAATGCACCATTCAAAGCCACATCATCATTTTTCAATCCTTTCTGACTTCATGTGTTATTTTTCATGCATTTACTAATTATTTTGAGCTATAAGACCCTAAAATTGAAAAGAAATTCAAATGAACCCTGAAAAGGTTGAAAGTTGGCATTGTATCATCATTTCATCCACATAGCATGTGCAAGAAAGTTGAGAGGGTTACGGCAAAAACTGGATGCACTTCGTGTACACAACGGACAATCTCTTTCAAAGTATCAGGATTTCATACGGAAACTCGTCTGTTACAAAGGGATTTCATTTATTAAAACTTATTTGAACTCCTGACTTTTTGTGTGTTCAAAATGCACCATTCAAAGCCACATCATCATTTTTCAATCCTTTCTGGCTTCATTTGTTATTTTTCATGCATTT
>NW_025230369.1:13850-14766 GCF_018294505.1 Triticum aestivum
TGACTTCATTTGTTATTTTTCATGCATTTACTAATTATTTTGAGCTATAAGACCCTAAAATTGAAAAGCATTTCAAATGAACTCTGAAAAGGTTGAAAATTGGCATGATATCATCATTTCATCCACATAGCATGTGCAAGAAAGTTGAGAGGGTTACGGCATAAACTAGATGCACTTCGTGTATAAAACGGACAATATCTTTCAAAGTATCAGGATTTCATCCGGAAACTCGTCTGTTACAAAGGGATTTCATTTTTTAAAACTTATTTGAACTCCTGAATTTTTGTGTGTTCAAAATGCACCATTCAAAGCCACATCATCATTTTTCAATCCTTTCTGGCTTCATTTGTTATTTTTCATGCATTTACTAATTATTTTGAGCTATAAGACCCTAAAATTGAAAAGCATTTCAAATGAACTCTGAAAAGGTTGTAAGTTGGCATGGTATTTTCATCCACATAGCATGTGCAAGAAAGTTGAGAGGGTTACGGCAAAAACTGGATGCACTTCGTGTACAAAACCGACAATCTCTTTCAAAGTATCAGGATTTCATCCGAAAACTCGTCTGTTACAAAGGGATTTCATTTTTTAAAATTTATTTGAACTCCTGACTTTTTGTGTGTTCGAAATGCACCATTCAAAGCCACATCATCATTTTTCAATCCTTTCTGACTTCATTTGTTATTTTTCATGCATTTACTAATTATTTTGAGCTATAAGACCCTGAAATTGAAAAGCATTTCAAATGAACTCTGAAAAGGTTGAAAGTTTGCATGGTATCATCATTTCATCCACATAGCATGTGCAAGAAAGTTGAGAGGGTTACGGCAAAAACTGGATGCACTTCGTGTACAAAACGGACAATCTCTTTCAAAGTATCAGGATTTCATCCGGAAACTCGTCTGTTACAAAGGGA